>NC_061129.1:1530802-1767262 GCF_905220365.1 Vanessa cardui
TAATAATCGATAATTATTATACGTGTTTGTGAGCTTGTTATGTAATGCATTTAACGTCTAGTAACGTAAATACGACACGTAAGGCACGTGGTATTGTTTGTAATTTTATCGGTCACCTGTATTAATATTCCTCTCAATCTTAGTAGAATAAATACTAGAGTTTTAAAGAATATTCGGCTACTATTCGAATATGGAATGAATAAATTTTATTTTATCGATTACAACACGAATAGTAAATAATACAATATCGATTTTAACTTTTAAGTATCTTTAAGATTTTGCTTCTTTTGTATAACTTTATTTCGATATTTTTTTTATATTTTTCTAGGGTTGCTTAGGACTATATTTTTGATTTACTTGCAACAATTATTTAACACTAAATTACACGCTAATAATAAAACTTAACATAAATCCTATGAGCACGCAATTTTTTAAGCATGGCAACTTTTTTTTCAGCGTGCCTAATTTTATCTTTCTCGAGTTCCTCGCTGGTAACTAGACATAACTTTTACGATTATTCATAGAACATACAGATTTCAAAATAGATATAAGTTAATGTTATCTGCAGAACGCAAATTCAATTTACATATAAGTAATATTCAATGAAGAGAATTAGTAACAATTGTAGTATTTTGTGATCATTCTTTACATTGATGATTATTAACAAGTATCTTCTAATTGTATCTAGTATTGACAAAATTGTTTAGACGAACGAAACTAATTTATACTTCAGGATATATTTTCAATGGATAAGACATCAAGAAGCAGTATTCTAATATAAGATTTTATATTATCATGGTTATTTTTGTTATTAAAGTTATTAATTTCGGGATATTTACCATGTTTTTTTTTTGTTAGGTGGAGCTACATATTTCGAAAATGTCTTGTTCACGAGAGTCTCGTGAACAAGACATTCGTACAAAAATTAAAAAACATGGTAAATTATCCCGAAGTTAATAACTTTAACAGTATTCTAATGTTTTACAAAATATAATTTAAAGCCAATTAAAGTATTAATAACATTAAATGCTTAAATATATAAAAATATGACATAAAACTAGTTACAGTATAAATTATGACCGCGTGGAATGGTGGCATGAATGCTAGCAGCATTTCCCCTTTGAATCGCAATTCCGATCCTCTGGGCAAAAAACTAACCAGCCCTCCTGTCATCAGCAGAGGCAATAAGGCGAGGTGTTATACTTTTGATGAAGCTTTTTCTCGCCAAACTCCAAGGGGCAATTAAATATATTTAAGTATACTTTTTAATAATCGTAAAAATAATTGTAATTATTTTTTTTTTTAAATATCGAAATATACTGATAAATCTTTTTTAAAATATTTACTATTGGAATAATATTGTCAACGTTTAAACGGAACCTAATTAAAACACTACAAAGACATTTACGATATGTATACAAAATACAATTTCAAATATTACTAGAAACTCATTAGGTTACTAATAATGTATTAATTGTGTTGGTCATTTGAGAGTCCATAGTCCTCTCTGAAGGACCTAATGATGTCGTTCCGGTATCGCTTTCGATTAATCAAATAATTAATTAACACCACTGGTAATACCGATATTTATTCTATATAAATGACCTTTTATTATATAAATTAAAAACTAAACTCAGAGCTCGTAACTTTTTTTGGGACTGTATAAGTTTTGAGAAGGCTAATGAAATAAAAGTTTTAAGAAAAAATGCTGTATCTTATAATGTGTTTAATGTAGGTATATACTTAATTAATACACTAATTTATGTATATCCTTTACATTTATTTATAATACATGTATCTTTATATACTTTTGTATTTAAATTAAGTTAGTGACTAGCGAGAAGAGGAGACGGTCGAGTATCGGTTTAAATTCGGACTAGTACCTGAGTTTTCATGTGCTTTAATTGTGTTCATTATTTACTCTGTGACAAACGAAAATATCGTGAGGAAATCTGTATATTACGAAGGGTATTCTGCCAAATGTCATACCCACTAATCAGAGACTATATTGTCTTGAATTGGAGTGAAGGTCTTTCTTCATCTTATATCTTCCAATGGAACATCGAAGAGCTTTTAATTTTTTTTATTAGTCATTAATTATTATACACAGTAATTTCTTTTTTTTAGAAACCTGTGAACGGAACATTCAAAGATTTTAATTAAAAAATATATTATAAATACTTTTTGTAAATTAACAAGACAGAATTAAAAAAAAAGAATTATCGATAATTATCGATGTTCTGATTTGAAATATTTATATTTACCGCCAAAAAGAATCGCCAATATATTACCTGCAACAGAAACATATATTTGTTAGAACAACCAAAGTAAGGTGTAAAAATGTTTTGTGTTTAGTGATCTTCAAATATTTTATTTTGTCATTTGATAAATCTTTGCGACTGGCCTTGTGATTTGGACAATACAAATGTAACAAAGTTAGGAAACCGCAGACTGTCGTGAAATGTCAGCAAGTGATGTGTTATATTTACTGTAACCTATAATTATATTATAATTGTGAAAGTAACTGCATCACTGTGTAACTGTAGCTGTTTCATGGCTAAACTAAGGAACAGTATTTTATGAAATTAGTATGAACTTCAGTTTGAATTCCAAGGAAACTTTTTTATGCCTAACACCTGGCGCTTAATGAGAGTAGCCACAGGTCATTCATTAATCAATAAATATAAAATATATATGTATCAATATTGTATCGTAAATAGAAGCTTTTTTTTCAAATTTCAATGAATTTTACTAGGACAGTTTGCGTGTCATAGTCAAATTTTAAAAAAAGAAAGAAAGTTAGTAGAAGAAAGGTAGTTTGATATTTTCCAGCAAGTTAGTTTTTCTACTGAGAATAAAAAGCAGGATCATTTTTAACCCATATATGTACGGCGACAAATGACATAATCTAAAAAGAGATTTATTAAATTAATTTACTCTAAGCGAAAATATTCAGCGCATAAAAATACCCATGACAAGAATTTTATTCCACCACACATTATTTCTTCATGATAAAATTCCTTGTAAATTGAAGATGGTAAATGGTGATTAGACATGATCTGCCTTGATATAAATGTATATGTGGACATGTGTATGCTTAATTTAAGGAATGCCTTGGTCCAACTCTTCGAATAACGTTAGAGCATTATTATGGCTGTCGATTATTACTCGAGTGCCAGCATTTTTGAAGTATTAAAAAAAAAAGAGTCATTTCGCACTACCGGGGATTTACACAAACTATAAATCCGAACGTGCCAACCTCAGTCCTTTTGATTACAGCTGAGAATTACTTCTAGAAAGTATCTCAGTTCTGTTTTATACATCTTGAAATTAGATTAGAATTAAAGAGTTTACTTCTATATCAAATCTATCTCTAACCAATTGGTTTAATACATAGAGCTATGTTGTTTTATCAATAGTCTACATCAGTTAATGTTTATCTCACACTACAGTGAAAGTTCACCTCAAATTAAAACTCCGTGAAGGTTTTATTAAACTAATGAGTTCTGGCCGTTAACATCAGCTAATCTTAAGAATTATATTACCTAACGAAACTTGCAACACATAAGCACATACCAGTTACCAAACCTGATAGATCAGCATATATGGAGTATTATTTACGTAAATATGTGCAAATGGAAGTCATTAGTTTGACATATCTTATAGGAAAATCGTCTATCTTGTAGGAAAATTAAACAAAAATTTGGTAAAATTTGAACTGCCAAGCATTTTTCACAATGTATAACAAAATTACAAGTTGAAATAAACAAAAAGTGTTGTAATTGTTAAGAATTTATTTATGAAATCATACCTATAAGTACATATACATACTTATTTTGGTATCAAATGTTAGTGTATTATACTATGCTGTATGTTTTCCAAATATAAATAATTAAAAAATAATAATGAAATATTGCTGTATGTATAAAAATAATAATAAATATATCTACTATTATCTCTATCGAATCTAAATGAAAAAAAATACATGAAATGTCATTTTAACAGGCAATTATAAACATATGTACTTCATATCTTGTAAGTCCATTATGTATCCGTTAAAATTCTTGTTATACCAATTATTTTCAGTGAATACCAATGACATTCATCTATACTAATATTATAAATGCGAAAGCAACTCTGTCTGTCCGATACGCTTTCACGACTACAGGATTGAACTGACTTTGATAAAAATTTACTACAAACTCTAAAGACAGGTATAGGTTGATAAAAGCACTTTCACCCTTCAAAAGGGTGATGTTGGGGTGAGCCTTTTATGAAAGTTCTTAAAGTCTTTTCGTTATAAATTGAATTCTACCAGGGAGAAATCGTGAGTTCAATTGTAACTTAGCATACTAACTTTACTTAATGCGCCGTTCTAATGTAGTTATGATTTTTTTCGTATGCGATAATTGTTTATATTAAACATTATTTTCAACAGAAGTCTGGACCGAGTCGCCGCTACAAAAGTACACGGCGCCAGATAGGCACTAAGTGCGGCGCCGCGCCGTGATAATTTTTACTAATACATACAATAAATATGATTACAAACATTTATTACGAAATATAAAAGGATTACACCAATGAGTTATGCACACTAGTTTTGACTTGCTACTCATGATTTTATTGTTGACGACCTAGACACCTAGACACTGCTTCAAAATTTGAGTCGAAGAAAGTATTGCCAGATGAAATAATCTTCTAAATTTTTTTTAAATTATAAATTAAAAAGAATATATATATGATATATTTTAAATTTCAATTATAACAAATAAAGGCAATTTCATTTCTTAGCGTTTTTTTAATACAAATATATTAAATCTAAAAATTAAAAATGGCTGCTGTACATATAATGACGTGGAATGAAACGATGGCGGGAAATCTAGCAGTACCTATGTCTTGTTGAATCACAATTAAAGTTATAATTAAAGTTAATGTATTACGCATAAAACACAGCAATCAAGAGACCGTGACAAAATGTTATCTTTGAAGTTATCAAAACTCAACAAATTATGTAAAAATCGTTCAGCACTTTATTTAATCTTTACACTTTGTCAATATAATATATTGTCGTCGTATTTATTCATAAGGAATAAGGATATATGTTACTTTTTATTACTAACACCTGATGACAAAACCCGAAAAATCAAGCAGACGGGGATGACAAGTATTATTATATGTATATATAAATCTTCTAAAACTGAACTCGTCTTAAACCGTCGTCTCGTCAAAAACCGACAAAATCAAAATTTCGAATCAATTTCAAATCTATGGAATAAAAATAGTAATTAGTATACTACTTGTTACAGAGTTATCGCTTAAGAGTACGCCAATATCATATGCGGTTGTGTATCATACCACACCGTGTTAACGGCTATGATTGTGTATTTCGTTATATGCTTACGTAATTTGTAAGGAGATGCGTTGGCGCGACGCATCGCGAAGTATTAGACCTTGATGAACGCGATAAGATAAACTAAATATCTTAAAATTTGTGATAAAACTCGCGAATACATTTAATTTAATATCTGGAAACTCCGGATTGAAAAACCGGATAACATAAAATGGCGGCCAAATTTTTCAGTTGCATATTTTCGCGTGATTTTGATGTAAAGGTAGGTACAGCTTTTTAAAATAACTGTAAATTACATCTTGTCCTTAAATTTTTAAATTTGGTCAAAACCCAGGTACCTACCAATAGTATTTAAAAAAATACGATCGTTTTAAATGCATGAAAATCGTTCAAATATATAATTTATTGCTTATATATGATTCCTTAAAATACTTACGACTACTTTATCATTTATCAGTTAGATCGTAAGGATTGCTAACGTGACATGATGATAATTGTTAATGTTTTATTAAAACTCAATTCAAAATTTAATTGCCGTTACGATTCACAACTCTAGTAATCTATTTATGTCTGTAATGTGTTATATTACAATTTAAAATTATTACCTTTACTAAAAATAAGCTATAAATTATTAAGTTTGGAGCAATAAAATTACTCGAAGGTTCAAAAATCGATTCTACGAACCATAACTAATTATATTCAGATTCAGCTTTAATCTGGTACATTGCCATAATTTCACGTCTCGATTTAATACAAATAAACGGTAAAAAAAGATATCGGTACCTTTAACTTATCGTATTTAATTTTTAATCAGTTACTATTCGAGTGTCTGGCATAAAGTTGTCATGTATAATAAATTAATTGATAATAATAATTATTTAGTATGGCAACAAAAATAATTCTATAGTTTCTATCGTGACGTCTCATTGACACCGCCCACGCACATCAAGTTGGCAATGTGCGACACTCGTGGCGCGTGCCTCTTAATAATAATATAAAATTGCGATCTTGTAGATTTACGTACGCGATAACAAATTACACTTCTTAAAGAACCGAGGGTTTAATATTATTTGTAATATTTAAGTAATGAATTATGCGAGTAATACCTTTAATACCTAAAAATATAACATAAAGCTATGTAAACTGTGCATTTAAATCACGTGAATAGATTTTGTCAAGAATTCAACTGCTAGTTATCATTTGTGCTACTGCTAAAAAGTCGTGTAATCATTATTTTGCGTTCTTTGCAGCAGAGAGTAAATAATTTGCTTAATTTATTCGAATTAGGATACTTGATAGCAGCAGACATTCAATAATAAACATGAATCACATGTGATATTATGACAGGGAAAGGGCTACTATGTTTATATCTTCTTTTGAGGCCATGCTGTTTTCAATTGTGATAGATGAAATTATATTTGAAATTAATAAAACATTATATTTTTATAGATGTTATTTATGGGGTGACCAGTTAATCAATGCTGTCTTTTTCTCTTAAAGCTAAATCAATGTTGCCAGAAAGCGACAAGATTGAGAGAACATTTCAATACTGCCGTAAGTTATGGTAGGCAACAAAATAGTATTTTTCACTTTTAAATGCATATAAATGACTCTTAAATGGAAAAATACTCTTTGTGGTTTATAATTTACGTGAGAGGTATCGATTTATGAAATAAAAAAAAGTAAATGACATTTAATTTTTTAAATATCAACTTATTGTCACATACGATCTTTTGCATTATCAGCTACGACAAGTTACTTTTAAAATGAACCGTGTAACGTTCATTATTCAAACAAAAATCTGACGCAAGTGTATCCGCTAATAGAGTGGCACGTGCCTCTTTATCATTGATTAACTAGCCTTGCTGGCATCTTAGACAGATTATATAATTATTTTAGAACGCTTTAAGGACATAATTATTACTCATTAATTAAACGAAGGTGAAAATTTATCTCGTTGTATCCTTGTTGACGTGAATACAAAAACATAGGCAATTTTAATTCTGATTTAATCAAAAATAAAAGTAGAAGTAACCACTTTGCTTGTCTATCGCGCTTTCATGACCAAACCGCTGAACCGGATTTGATAGGACATTTGGTAGGACAAAGACCATTTTTTGGCCAAACACATATCAACTAAATCTCTTAAACGGGAGAAACTACTCGTTCAAATATAAAAGTAACAGCCTGTAAATTCCCACTGCTGGGCTAAAGGCCTCCTCTCCCTTTAAGGGGAAGGTTTTGGAACATATTCCACCACGCTGTTCCAATGCGAGTTGGTGG
Organism: Vanessa cardui; assembly: GCF_905220365.1. Lineage (NCBI taxonomy): Eukaryota > Metazoa > Arthropoda > Insecta > Lepidoptera > Nymphalidae > Vanessa > Vanessa cardui. The sequence goes on from NC_061129.1 coordinate 1,538,436, forward strand.
AATACACATGTGGCAGAATTTGTATGAAATTTGTCACATGCAGGTTTCCTCACGATGTTTTCCTTCACCGCTGAGCACGAGATGAATTATAAAGACAAATTAAGCACATGAATCAGTGGTGCTTGCCTGGGTTTGAACCCGCAATCATCGGTTAAGATGCACGCGTTCTAACCACTGGGCCATCTCTGCTCTCTTTCAAATATATGTGTGTGGTAATAATTATTTTTAACACGTCAATATTTAAGCTTTAAGCTGCGAAATAAGGATTTAAAAAGAGTTCTTAATATTTTTTTAAGTTTAAACATAGCTCTTATTAAAATAGGATAATATTTAGCAACAAGTAAAACTGCGTTATGATAATCTAATATATATTTAAGGAAGATAGAAAGGGCTAAAGAGACATGTGCATAGCCTCGACAGAGGCTCTGACATTATACCATATACAATATTGATTCCAACCACAGTGAAGACAAAAAAAGTTGACATTGAATCTGTGCTATATCATTGGTTTATATCTTGAATAATCTGTGTTTGTATAGTTATGACTGTTAGTGAGATCGATATCATTTTTTTTAAATAAAATTAAAATGGACTTAAGTTGTTGTAGAATATTTTATTCCAAGACGTTTTTCATCTGTACTCCTTTGGAATGGACTGAAATGAAACCTTGATCGTATTGACGTATTGAACTTGTCCAGTCGGACTTCCGTCCCATAGGACTGAAAGTTTACCTTGGGACTGCTATTTGAGTTTTGCGTCCATGACCTAAATTCGTTTAAGATGACATTTAGAGATTCCAGTTGGCATTGAAGTAGAACTGGATAATGGTATCTAAAGACACTCTGATGAGGTATTCTAAATTATTTTTACAAAATGGTATCTGCATATGGTACTATAGCAGATTTACAATTTGAATTTAAATTTACTTGGTGGTAGGGCTTTGTGCAAGCCCACCTGGGTAGGTACCACCTACTCATTAGTTATTCTACAGCCAAATAATAGTACTCAGTATTGTTGTGTTCCGGTTTGAAGGGTGAGTGGTGACCACTTACTATCAGGTGGCCTATATGCACGTCCACCAACCTGTACCATAAAAAAAATGTCACTTGCCTCTATCGGCTATATAATCTACTAGTTGTCGCCCGTGGCTTCGTTCTCGTTGTAGAGGTTGGTAATCATATGTTAGCCAAAAGGTAGCCTATGACCATTCTTGGAGCCCAAGTTCGCTTCATACCAATTCGGTTCAGTGGTTGGATAGTGAAAGAACGAGAGACAGACTGACAGAGTTACATTCATAATAACAAGGATATTAATATGATAAATCCAAGTTAATAAATATTAATAGCAGTAATTTGCTTAGTTTGGTGTATGATATATTAGTTGTACTTTATTTAATAGGCCTACGCATTCGTAGGTATAAGTATCCATATTTACGAGAACAGCTAAACATTGGTTATGGATAATTAATTTCCTCCAGCAAGAACACAGCCGGTTCGATCCGGTTAGACAACCACACCAGGATGTAACTGACCCGTATGAATGTATAAAATAATTTTTATGCTCGGCCATTCTACGCACGAAATTACCGCCCGAAACTAGTTTAAGCCGGCTTTAGTTTTGTCTTGACTCTTGATTATACAAAAACGCGTTGTTTTGCAATAAAAAAAAAACAGACCTTATAGCTAAATGTCGGTTTGGCTCTACAAATTGATTTCAGATATGAAACAAGGTTTTTTAAAAAATACTTTTATAAAATTCGTAAATACCCAACCAAACGTATTCTAGGAATATTTTTTAACCTGACAACACTGGCCAGTTATAAGAAATACTAAAATACTGCATTCTTGATTTCCATGAAAACTTGTTTCGAAAAAGTTATATTTTGTTTTAAATACATATTAATAAATGTTCAAACGACATTCTATTCCCGTAACGGTGTTAAATATACCGACGTAACTTCGTAGTCATTGATCTTTGTTCGTTAATTAATTTGCGTAATAAAAATTTAAATAACCTGTCGGTTATTTTGGGAAGAATTAAAATAATACGTTTAAAACTGGAAGGCTTATAAGTCTTCTTGCTATCGATTAAACTATTAATAATAATTAGTGAGTTTAACGCCTAGGTTTGGCATTCGCGATAATATTCGTGCAAGAAAAGTTTGCCTTAGGTTTGTTAGAGTATGCATTATGAGTATGCAGGCAACACCGCAATGCGGTGTTCGTCGCGAGTATAATTACTGATAAAGTACAAAATGTTTGATTGAATGTTACATACGTCATAATGTTCGTTCATTCGTTCTGAGTGAAGTGTTGACCACACTTGCAAGCGAAGCTCATTGCCATAAAACCTGAGCGAGATATTACTGACAATGAGCGAAGTGTTTTCAGTTTTGCCAGAAAATCATTATTAATAATTATTTATTACTAATAACGTTATCATTACATTATATAAAACAATTAGTCAATCCTTTTGTGTGCTTAGATCTTTCAAATTATACAACGGATTTTGGAGCGTTTTTTTTTTTTTGTAACGAATAGACTGAATCAAGAGCATGGTGGGATACATGCCCAATATAACAGAGAATGTCTGAAAAACTGTAAACATTGTAAGACATTCTGCAGTTCATTTTGTATCAGCATTGCAATCGTGCGAAGCCGGGGCGTATCGCTAGTTTAACATTCGCTTTATTCGTGTACGCGTAAACTAGCAGCGAAATGTTAATAAAACGATCAAGTTTATGCATTTGAATGGAATAAAAAAAACTTTCAATATATGTGTGAATCAATTAATCCACAGTAGGTATTTAGAAATGCTATTTAAAAACATGATCAATGTAAACATCCGTTCTTGACGTCCAAAAAACTTGATTTTGTCGAATTGACGCCATTACACAAACTTGTAATATTTGTATACGTGAAATCACACAAATAAAAATATTTATGAAACTCTTTAATTTCTATAAATAAATGCAATATTTAAAAACATTTTCTAAGTAAATATCTACTTATGTATACTACACATAATATTTCTTTGTGTTTGTTTTGTTACAATGTTAATACAATAAATACTCCAGGTAGGATATTGACTTAGTGAAGTCGGAAAGCAAAGAATAAAACTACTTTTTCTGTGAATATATATTTACTAGTTGACCGTCTTGCATTCGTACTAGTATTTATATGTACTTCTCTCTTCTCCTCCCGGTGAAGTTACACATACCGTGATTAGTCCGTCAGTGGCTTTTCGCTTATACATATATATATGACGACGCATCAAAAAGTTTAATTAAGATTTTTTAAATTTTTTTATAGTACACACTGGCAACGTCAGTGTGACGTAGTAGAACACGTGACAGCAGAAAAGTGACATTGTGATGTGAATAATTTCATCGTTTCTGATAATGATGGCTATCAACCCCCTCGTATTGAAAATACCTCTCTATGTAGTTACATTATACATTAAATAAACTCATATTTTGTTAGTGTATCCGATTTCAAGTGTAATCGATTTCAGAACGTCATTCGTATGGCTTTAAAAATAATACAAGATGTATTCACGCGCAAACGAATTATTAAAAAAAAAAAAAAACAAAAGAACGCACATGGAACGAGATTTTTCAAAATTTCATTTTTAACTTCACGACCACAATATGTCATAAAAATAAAACAAAAAAATAAATAAATACTCTTTCTAATGGTGTATTTCTTATTCGTTAAATATAGATATGCAGACTACAGATGTTACCGATTTCATATAATATCATCGTTTGTCATGATAACTATGTACTTACATGATTTTAAATAGCCAGTGAAGCTATCGGGCGTACTTTAATTCTAAACACTTATAATATTTTCGTCGATATTCATTATAATTCATTTTTTCCTAATATCGTATCGTATAAGACTATCTAAGTTCATATAAGAAATGCGAAGAACCTATGTCTGTCTATTTGTTACCTCACCACGATTTAGAATAAGCACTGAACCAATCGAAATCAATTTAACATCTATAAACCCGTATGAAACGACCATGTATTATTACGATGTTAAGAGAAAATATAACGCGGAAAGTCGCGAGGAATTAGTAGTATTTGATATTAATCCTTTAGCAATTTCGGAGGTGTGTCTGAAGACTTGTTTATTTGTATGACAACGAAGTAATAACGAGATAACAGCTTGATAACATTATTACGGCGTAATATTGCGGCCCTCGACCCCGACATCCTACTCCTCCTTAATGAAAGTATTTATAACGTTGGACACTTTCTCGGGATTACTGGATACACGAGCTTTTCTCGATAAGGATACGACTATACATTCGTAGTAATTGGCTACTTTTAGGGTTCCGTACGTCTGAATACAAAAACGGAACCCTTATAGGATCACTCGTGTGTCTGTCCGTCCGTCGCTTACAGTCAATTATCTCCGAATCTATTAGACCGATTAAGTTGAAATTTGGTACACATATCAATTCCTGTAACCCAAACACAGAGGTGTGACGTGAGTAGATGAAATCTGTATATGGGGGGTCATTTTGGGGGGGAAGGGGAAAATTAAAAAAAAAATATCTGAAAACTGCATCGTGTGGCATATCAAATGAAAGGTCTTGTTGAGAAGATCTTAAATGTTTTTTTTTGTAATTTTAAAATAAATAGTTTCCAAGTTATTCAAGAAAATAGACGAAAATCGACCATTCCCCCCCCCTTATCTCCGAAACTACTGAACCTAAAATTTTGAAAAAAATACAGAAATTAGTTTTCTCCTTATAGATTATAGGAAAACCTATAAGAAGTCCATGATATTAAAATAACATGGTAAATCACTCAATATTGTGCGTACCAACTTACATTTGCAGGTGGAATGTGTGGGAGAACATATTTTTAACTCCAATGTTAAGTTTTGTTAAATCGGTTTGTAGATGAATATTTAACGAAAAAAATAAGCCCATAATGAGCATTCTACGACCAATGTTTTAGGAGATATTAATTAATTTTTCAATTTAATTCCGCCCGCGGTATGACAAATAAATGCTTAGTAAGGCGCGGGCCCTTACTACGGCATTATGAGACATGACCTTCACGTTGCTCTACTTGAGACAGATTTGTGCGCTAGTGTCTTGTTTCAATAATATAGTTGTAAACAAATCAATGAAGACATAAAAGTGTTATAGTATGAATCGTTTAGAAAAATTAAAAATTTAAATGTAGAATTTATGGGAAAACCGATCAGGATGAAAATGTGCATAGAAGTAGTATTCGAGTCCATAATTAAACTTTTTTTTTTAAGTTATTCATATTTTTTTTTCTTTTAATTATAAGAATGTGACTGATTCTTTTTTATTTTTTATTATTATTTTTTTCCTTCAATTATTCGTAAATTTTAATTCATCTATTATTTGCAGTTAAAATTATAGGTAGGTGAAAAATAAAATGTAATGTGTTATACGATTTTTTTTTAATTTATTTAAAAATATTATTTAATTATAAATCATGATCAAATGGTACATGCTTCCGAATAATAATCATTATAAAATATAAATTGAAAATATTTCGTATGGGAGATTATATTTCATTTTCTACTTACCTCTAATTTTCACCGCAGATCATAAATAAATAGAAATTTACAAAAAATAAAAGGGAAAAAATTAATAATAAAGAATAACTAAGAAACAGTCATTTTATTTTTATAATCAATGAAAGAAAATATAAATAAATAATAATATATACATATATACCTATATTATACAGTATATACATATATACATATATTATACAGGTAATATATACATATATACCTGGAATACTACCTTTACGCACATTTTCATCTCAATAGATTTCCCCAAGGTCGTGCCCTCCACTAGTCAGTCCGATCAAAGTGATTAAAATATATTAAAAAATTCATCTCTACATTATATATATTTTCATTGGTCGGTAATCTTATCAAATACAAAATTTTCACAGTTTGAAAAGAAAACATATTTCGATTACACTCGATTAAAATTTAACATTCTCATTGCTTTATAGCGTCAAAAATTCGAGGTATAATTAATCTATTGTTATACAAATGTCTCGATCTCTGATAAATATATTACAAAATATTGTAATAAAATGATTGTTTAAGCAATTGGTTTTTTAAACAATAAGTCTTATAATTTTCTTCAGGGGTTGTTTGTTTTTCATATTCGATTAATAATTTAAAGAAAGAAAATTAAAAATCGAACGTTTTTGAAGCATTTAATGACGTATTGGCTGGAGTAATATTAATGTGATGCGCGCTGCGCTGCGAGTGTGGTGGGGATTTCGAGTCTATGTCACAGACACAAGGCCCGCGCGGCTCATTCGCGCGGTCGGCTCCCTATGCTGCAGACGTATCCCAGACTTCTATATATTGATGTGATAATTTTCGTCGTTTCTATCGTAGTAAGATTTATTACAAAAAAAAATATTTCACAAAAAATATTTTTCCCTATTGAAAATGACTTCTGTACAGTTATCATATAACTATCTGTTGGATAATGGTAGTTATGTTGAAGAAGATGTTGTGGAGGAGTTTAACTCCTTACTTAGAGTAGTTCATGGGTATCAAAACCGAAGTGTTTATGAGATAACAACAGAGAGATTGCGCCAAAAAGCTCTCCCTGTTGATCCGAACTCAAATTTTCTACAGGTTTTATTTCGTCCTGATTCTGACGATTTTTCGAAAGTTGGGCATTGGGTTTGTGTCTATTATTCATCTCATACGCTCAAAGTTTATGATAGTTTGTATAAAAATCTTAGTGAAATACAGGCAGAGTATTTGAGAAAATTGTTTCCTTACATTCTAGAAAATGAAATCATATTTCCTGTTGTACAAAAACAACCAAATTTGATTGATTGCGGCTTATACGCAATAGCATTTAGTACTTCAATTGTGTTAGGCCTTGATCCATGTAATATTAAATTCAATGTCGAGTTTTTAAGAAGTCATACTTTAAACATTCTTTTAACACATAGGCTAACAGAATTTCCGTCTACAGTTATTAATCGTGGTGGACGTCCCCAAAACAAATACTGTGGCACTAAGTTAGAAAGAAAACGTATTGGTGAAAGAAACAAAAAAAGGCGCCAAAAAATCAATAAACTATCGAACTGTAGTCAAATAGAGGTTTTAGGGAAAACTGTTCTCTCGATTACTATTCCTGTTTCCTATGAAACATTGGAAAATCCTAATTGTTCGTATGATCAGAACGCCCCTATAAATAGTAATTTCAGCCCAGTAAAAAGTACTTCGCTTATTGCTTGTAAAAGAAAATCGTCAAGGATATTAGAGAATAACCTCAAACGAGAAAGATTATCCAGATGTAGTGATGACACTAAAAATAGAAAAAAAGAGCGAGATAAAGAGTCGAAAAAACTGCAACGTTCAGTACCTCGTAGACGCAAGACGGAGCAAAAACGCAATACTGTTTCGCGTCGCATTTCACGTCAGGATCGTACTTACAGGGAACGCGAACGGGTACTTAACACTGCATCACACCATATTTTACGTCAGGATCCTGCATATAAAACGCTAGAACAGGAACGTGATACCATAGCGCATCGTTTATCACGTAAAAATCCAGAATACGCTACTCGTGAAACCGAAATTCGAAATATACGAAATCAGAATATTGAAAATGATTGGGACAAAATTGAAAAACAATTCTTTGATTCTATTTTACATGGCCACACAAGCATTTGTTCGTGCTGCGGAAGATTGTGGCATAGAAACTCCCTGAAGTCATTAAAAGTAAATCATCTGTCTTTTTTCCTAGATGAAGTCATGAGAAACATAAAATTAAGTACATTTTCTGATAATAATAATTATATGTTTTGCTACACTTGTCATAATAATTTGAAAGCGGGAAAAATACCGAGATTAGCAATGAGTAATGGTTTACTGTTCCCTGATATTCCTGACGTTTTACAAAAACTTACACCACTTGAGGAGCGATTGGTTTCACCAAGACATATATTCCTTAAAATAGTAAGAAAAGGGCAGGGCCTTGGTTATCAACATGGATTAACAGGTGGAGTTGTTAACGTGCCTGTGGATGTAAATACTATGATTTCAGCGTTGCCTAGACATCCATCTGATAATCACATTATTACAATAGAATTAAAACGGAGAATGTGTTATAAGCATGGTCGAAAAGAGCGAATCCGGCCGGACGTAATCAGAGAAGCTGCAAAGTATTTAGTGCAAACTGATTTGTTTAAGAAAATAGGTATCAAATATGATGAAGAGTGGATTTACGATGACCAATCCGATGACGAAAATTGTCTCGAAAAATGTACGTGTGATGTTTTGGCACAAGAAGAAAAAAATATTAACCCTGGAAATGTAGAAACTCTATTAGATAATGAAAAAGATGTTACTATTACAATGGCGCCAGGAGAAGGTAATCAACCAAGGTCACTAATTTATGATGAATATATGGAAGAATTAGGCTTCATTAAAATACACGGAGGGGTTGAGCGGAAATTCAAAATAAATTTGAGTAATTCCGAAATTATGAAATCAGAGATAACAAGATTTGACCGGAGAGCCATGAGGGCTGACTATTTATTTACTTTGTTGAAAAAACAACAAATGTTACAGCTGCGAAATAATATTTTGACCTGCTTACGAAAAAAAGTAAATAATTCTGTACCTATTATAGTTTCCAATCTGCTGAAAGATGAGTATTTGAATAATCTTATACAGCATGATGACGGGTATAGAGTTTTGTGCGACGTGAGAAATTCACCAGCTCATTGGGAAAACGAAAAAAAAAAGGTACTCGCTATGGTTCGACAATTCGGAGTGCCAACCCTTTTTGTTACTGTGTCAGCTGCAGAGGCCAAATGGCCAGAACTTATAAAACAACTTAAAAAAACTGTTGATAAGGGAGAAGTTAGTCTTAAAGAGGCACGATCTATCTCTTATGAGGAAAAGGCACGTCTTATTCAATCAGACCCATTTATTTGTGTCACATTTTTTGAAACAAGGCTTAAAGAATTGATGAAGACATGGTTAGTTCCATCAGGACCATTTGGGGACAATAAGATTAGCCATCAGTACCATAGGATAGAATTTCAACATCGTGGATCGCCACATGCACACATAATGTTGTGGATAGAAGGTGCACCAATATATACTCCCGAAGACGAAACTTCTATTGAAAATATCATAAAATTTGTTGATATGATCGTATCTTGTGACAGTAATGAAATAAGTAACGATCTTGTAGCAATACAAACACACAAACACACTCACACATGTCACCCAAAACCAGACCGACCATGCAGATTCGGAATACCTTTCTTTCCAATGGACAAAACAAGATTGTTGACTGAATTGTATAAAGACGATCCTTCCACAGCAAAATGGAAAAAAAATTCTAAAAAGTTAAAAGAAGACCTATCTAATGTTTCTAATGATATCACATTTGATGATTACTTGAAATCCACTGGATTAACTATATCCGAATATATTTTAGCCGTAAGAGCTACACTCAAACGACCAAAAATATTTTTGAAAAGAAAACCCAAAGATATCTTGTTAAATCCGTTTTGCAAAAAAATATTAGAACTACAGCAGGCGAATATGGATTGCCAGTTTATATTAGATCCTTTTGCATGTTCAGTTTATATTGTAGACTACATTAATAAAACTGACAGAGGTATGTCCAACTTACTTAGAGCTGCTGTAGAGGAAGCTAAAAATGGTAATGCAAATATAAAAGAATCTCTACGTGCGATATCTAAAGTGTTTCTCAATTCATCAGAAATTTCTGCGCAAGAAGCTATTTACTGCCTCGCAGGATTGCCTTTGTCTCGTGCCAGCGAAGCTGATATTTATATTAATACGGGTCATCCAAACGAACGAGTAGGTATTCTAAAGCCGATGGAAACATTGAAGTCATTGAATGCTTCCTCTACTGATATATTTCAAAAAAATTTGTTAGACCATTACATCAATCGACCACAGGATGATTATTTCGAAAGAATGAGCTTGGCATATTTTGCTGCCTATTATACCTATTCAACTAAGCTATCAAAATCGTACGAGAATGAAAATATGGAAGAAAATACCGAAGATAGAACAACTGGTAGCTGGATACAATTATTAAATAATGACGGCTACATACGAAGAAGATTAAAGCCTAAAATAATACGTTTTCGACGATATAATCGTGAGCAGGACCCAGATAACTTTTATAGAGAGCAGATTATGTTATATGTACCTTGGAGGAATGAAGAGTCAGAGCTTGTAAATGACGAATTAAATTTAGAAGAAATTTTCCTCAATAAATGTAATATGATAAAATCAGAAAGTATACAGTTCAATTCCTTAGGAGGGCCAGAAGAATTTGAAGCGTTATTAGCAGCGGTTCGAAATGCAGAAAATGATGATGAAGAAAATGATAACAATCGAGCTGAAGCAAGAGCCTGTGCTCTAGGTGAATATGAATTGGAGACCCAAGAAATTGATCCCGACCATTGTTTGCAATTACAAGGGGAACAAGGCAATGACTTGATATGTAGAGTAATTGCTCAACCATTATTAATGAACGAAGATCATGTGCTCGCATTACTAAGAATGTTGAATAGTGACCAAAGAAATTTTGTTTTGCACCTAGGAAATCTGTTCACGCAACAATTAGAGCTCCCATTTTATTATTTTGTCAGCGGCGGTGCTGGAGTTGGTAAAAGCTTGCTGATAAAGGCCCTTTATCAATATTTAATGTTAATCTTTAATCGTGAGCCTGGAACTAACCCAGATGAAATAAAAATATTACTTTGCGCCTTTACTGGCAAAGCCGCGTTTGGTATTGGAGGACAAACTGTTCACAACGCATTCTGTTTGCCAATTTCACAGTGTGGTAGTACTATGCCGTCTTTGTCGGCAGGCACGGCTAACACATTAGCTAGTAAGCTATGTAAAGTTAAATTAATAATTTTAGACGAAATATCTATGTTGGGAAGTAGGACTTTCAATCAGATTAATCGCAGATTACAGCAAATTTTTCATACAGACGTCCCGTTTGCTGGTAAATCTATTATTTCTGTAGGAGATTTTAATCAATTGCCGCCAGTTGGAGACAACTGGATTTTTCAGCCTAATACAGGACGTAATCCGATGGCAGTTCTAGCTGGTGCACCATTGTGGGAACCATTTCGGCTGTTTCCGATGACTAAAATAATGCGTCAGAGGGATGATCTCAATTTTGCTATTGCTTTGAATAACATGGCTACTGGTAATATGAATCACATTGATATTCAACTTATCAAGTCGCGGTGTTTCAAAATGAGCAGCTTACCTGCTGATGCTGATGGTGCTATACATTTATTTGCAAGTAACAAAGAAGTGGACAATTACAACAAACAAAAATTATCACTAATGAATACTGAAGGTTGTTCTGTCAAGGCTATAGACATAGTTTCCGGTTCACCCAATCCGATAGCAAAAAAAAAAGCATTACAATCAGTGAACGCATTACCAACAATGAAGACATACGGCTTGCCTAAGATACTGTATGTGAAAATAAGTGCCCGATATATGATAACAGTAAATCTAGATACATCTGATGGACTAGTTAATGGCACTACAGGATTACTGAAAGCTATAGAATATGGTCGCCATATCACTACTAATGAAAGAAGACCTTTGCGATTGTGGTTACAGTTTGATAACAATGTCGGTATTGCGACAAGGAATAAATTTGAGGTTCATACCCGGAATCACCATGCATATATAGAATCTCAGTGGACACCGCTAGAAACTTCTACGTATACAGTGAAACAATGGAAGTCATCGAACCTCAAGGTACATCGGTCTCAATTTCCAGTAGTACCAGCTGAGGGAATGACGATTCATAAATCTCAAGGCTGCACTATGGAAAAAATAGTTGTTCATTTGAGTAGAAATGTGAAGCGATCAATGTTATATGTAGCCTGTTCTCGAGCTACTTCAGCTAGTGGCCTTTATTTGGTTACATCAGATGGTAATTTCAATCCCCCAGCAAAGGTATCAGAAAAAAGTGCAGTTCATTTGGAAATGATGAGACTGTTAGAAAATAAATTGATACCCCAGTTCGAAGTTTTACAGTCACCAGGAGATGAAATTCAAATAATCTTTCATAATGTACAATCATTGCGTAAACATTTACTAGATGTAAAAGCTGATTGTATAATTCATTCATCTCATATTACATTATTCGTAGAAACTTGGGGCTCTCGAAGCGACAATTTTGAGTTGGAAGGTTTTGAGCAAGTGTGCAGAATAGACGGTCCCAATGTATTGAATGCAAATCCCGGAAGGGGTGCAATAGCATATATAAATTGTAATTACGTCAATGAATTAGATGACGGTTCCAATAAAGGTTTATTTATAGATAGTCCAGGAGGTGGACACTGTGAATGTCTTCAATTCAAAGCATTTGGTGTTCAATTTTTAACCGTATATAAATCACCAAGATGTCTTCCGAAAATTGCAGTCGAATGTATTAAAAAGGCTATTAGTGCAAACGAAAAGATTATTATTGCCGGTGACTTTAATATTGATTTTAAGGACAAATCAAAAAATGAAATATCAGAATACCTTCTGTCACTCGGTCTTACTCCGCGTATTCAAGAATATACAACAAGACAAAATTCAACAATAGATAATATATTTAGTAATATCCCTCTCCAATCAGGGACCATTCATACTTTTTTTAGTTACCACAAACAAATTTGGGTCAGATTTAAAAAAAACATATAGGTAACATCGTACGGAACCCTCTTCACGCGAGTTCAACTCGCACTTGCCCCCTTTTTTTTTTTTTAATTTACACGTCAGTAAGATTTAATGCAAAGCTATCTAATCACATAGGAAACCGTCAGGCAGAAATATTTAATATTTGTGTTTTTTAGTTTGAAAGATGAGAGCAGTGTAAAAAGGGACGTTAAATATTAGTTACCAAGCTTGGTGACGTTAGAAATAGTAAAAATTTGCTATGGCGCCAATGTCTATGGCCATTAGTAATCACATACTGTTGACACATTGTACTTGTATTTTTTATTTATTTATTTATTTCACATACACACACAGTTTTTTTTACGTTATTTAATGTCAGCCCTGAATTCCAAACTAGTACTTTCGCTGTGAAAACATTACATATAATAAATATGTTCAGATGACTAGTTATAGTGCTACTTCGGGTTAGATGAAGTTGGTTTGAAGCATTTAACTTACCATAACCATTGAAATGCCATAGTATCTAACTTTGTGAGTTGTATAATTTTATTCAAATCAAAACATAGCAATACAAAGTATTCCTATTTGAAGGTAAAATAACAGGGGGCCGCTATCTAGACGGGCTCAAAGACCTTATAAACGGAGCCTATTGAGCATTTATTTTTATTATGTTTCTTTTATAACATATACATTATTATTATAAAGTTTTTTTTTACAGATATTAAATGTACATATCTTTACACAAACATCAGATTCCACATCTTCTAATTGGAAATCTCTATCTATCTCTTTTATTGTTTCCAACTATCGTCTGAAGGAGTATTTTGATCTGGTTGCCGATGTTGTACAAACCTCTTAAAATTGTAAGAACGTGGTCTTTTTTTTATTAATAGTACCTAGGCACGTTTTAATGAAGTGTAATTACGTCGTGTTGGGGTCGTCTCGCCTTAAAATCTTTGGATTGGGTAGCCTACTTGTATTGGGACGCTTGTGCTCAAGACTGGCTGAGCAATATTTTACGACTCTTATTAAATCTTGTTTCATAAGTTTTCTATTTAATTACTTGCGTCGCAATCATAAATCAACGAACTCGCGAGTACTTAACAATTACAAATAAGATAACAAAGCAACGGTTAATTCTTAGAAAAATATTTTAGCGACACTACATGTTTATTTTGTTTAAATTACGCCACTTACAATGGTTTTACAGCAAATTCTAATTTTAAATTTTATTATTAGAATAAAAACTAAAATAATTAATGTATACAACTTAGATGTAGCATCGGCAAATTCAATAAAACCGATTACTGCCGATTTCTGCAACCAATAGAAACAGCTCCCTATCGCGCCATTCGTAGCTTTTCCCCGCTATAGATTCTCGCGTCAGTTTAACCCGAGAAAGCAAGTGCATGTAAATCGACGTGTCAAATTAATGACTATATTATATTACAAGTTTTTACGTTTTTGTAAAGATCATATTCACATAAGAATTAAATATTGATAATTTGGGATAATACATAATTCGAATGTTTTGAATCGGTTTTACGAATTTTGCCAATGCAACATCTAAGTTGTGTCGTACTATATTTAACTAAGATTATTTTTTTGTTTTTTTCAGAATCGCGCCTTCAAATGATGGCGTCAGCAGCTTAAGGCGTGAATATTCGTGAATAGTCGATATCGGAATCCACATCATATGCACAAATTATTTTTGTTATCAAAATAAATCGAAAACAAATAGAATGGAAATATAAAATTGTTAGTTTTATCCCAAATATATCGGTCACACGCTTTTGTTGCTCTTTTTATGTTGAAGTATGATGTAATATAATAGCGCATAATAAACTAAATATACAATATTTAGCGCACCTTCGGCATACGATTAACTTTTAATGAAATAACCAGTATCAGTATATCAGTAAATAAGTACGGGACGAATCGTTGCTTTGAACATACCTCTAACACTTAGCTTCACAAATCGAGCGAGGTCAACGATATATGCCTTTATATACACTTTAACAAGTATTAATACACACACGCAAACATATGCGCATGCGCAGTAATATATACTTTTACTTTATTCTTAAGCGAGGGGCATAGCTTGAGTCAGATTTTGGGAAACTGTAAAGTTTGTAGGCCCGCTATCATTTAATGGTTTTCGTAAACTGGATTTACTAGATTACTTAATACTTTTATGTTACATTTTCCTCAACCACACAACATATAGTCTTGTGCGTGGGTCATAAATATTCTCAAGATTAGCTGACTTACTGATGTCAGATTGACGATATGTCTCATGCTATTATATCGAAATAACCATCATTTTTAAATTAATTTCTGTATATAACACGGTCGAATTGTTTTAGTATAAGGGCCCGGAAACAAAAAAATATACTAAATTGTTTTTCTTATAGCTATCGTTATGCTCTTCACCTAATTTCAAACAGGTACGCGTAGGTTGATGGCTCAATCCGTATGGGATAGCGAAAAGTTATTAAAAGATTTTTGTATTTCTGAAAAACCTCTAGTCTTTGACTATAAAACTGAGACTGTTATTAAAAAGAAACAATATAATACATTACATCAATATTGTACAACTAAATGCTGATAAAGTTTATAGAAAATATAAAGGCAATGTTATCTTATATTTAACATCAACAATAATAATAAAACAATAAAAATAAAAATCTATTTAAAGATGTTCGTTGAAAATAGCTAGTCTATTTAAACGTACGACGTTTAAACGTATTCTTCATTACATAACGGCTGTGAATTGATAATGATGTAACAACACTCAAGTCAGAGCGAATCTACGAGCTGAATAAATATGAAATAATGTGTTGTTGTGTAAATGTAATGGTATAATTTTTATGAAAAAACTAATTTCCATATTCAAATCGATTCCAATGCCTCTTACGTAATATATCGGTCAGATATTTCGAAGCACAACAGACATATTACTTTGTTTTTATAATTGACAGTTCAAAGGAACGCACAGAATGCATTATACTCGAGGTATTGTCAATGACCATAATAATTCATCCACAAAGGCAAACATAAAATAAAAATAATTTAAAAAAAGTATTCAATTCGCGTATTAAAGTCACAAAAATACTTAATAAACATTTCAACAATTATAAATTAAATTAAATCGTTATTATTAAATTATATATTTGGACAGATTGAGTTCAAACGAAATAAATTTTAAATATGGCCGTCAATATAACCAACAGATAGGTTAAGCTGTTTATATATCTGTTTTCAATAATATAGAAGATTTTGAATTACAAATTAAAGTGAAAAAATTAAAATATGTGCATCACGAACGCATTCGTAATTATTCATCCAGATAATACGCTGAATAATATCAAGGATTGACAGTTCGACCAATTTTTTTTAGTATTATGTAAACATGATTATAGATTGAGCAAGTCATTGTGTAAAGATAATAATTCTTCTATTGCCACGACTATGTCGATAAGTAAAGAATTTATCACTGAAATGGCCTACTCAACTAAATTACTAACTCGTGTTTATTTTGATAAAAAAAGTTACCGAAGACAATTAGTTAACCGTTCTCTGTCTATTGCTTAAATTATTATTTTGTTTAAAAGTAATTTTACGTACTGCAAACGCAAGGACGTTTGTAACGCAGTTATAAAATAGAATACGATACTTTAAACTTATTATTATTTATGAATTAACGATTATACATGGTACTAACAATAAAATATAATAGTTCATTCATTTATTCCGAGACGTTCGTCAAATATACAAATGGGTAAAAACATTTGAAAAGAAAAAAATACACGTATAATGTATTTCTGCCGGTTGCTTTTAATTTGCATTTATTAACCTTGGAAACTATAAAACTTCTAAAATGTACTACTACACACGCTGGGATGGTAATTCTTTTGTTGGCCAGTGTCAAAAAAATTAAATTATAAATTGTAAAATAAAAAAAAATGTTAAAGTAGGTATACAAACAAATTACAAACAATTGCTACCTTTATAAAAAGTAAATAAACCGATAAGTCTCAGGCATGAAGTATTTTCTTTTAGTATCTGTGGTATACCGTCTATTTCTTCACAATCACTAAGCATAACGACATTTTTTTCAGTAAAGGTATTTTGTAAGTTTAAAACAATTCGAATTTTAAACTATTAAATAGCGCTACGTTATTGTCGTTACATAATACATATCAATTCACTACGTACAAAATCCATGATAAAATCTTGAATTTTCAATATTTAAATGAAATTCTTGTTTAACATACGTTCCGTAAGTGTTAAAAAATGAAAAGAATCAATTGTGAATAACTAGAGAAGTAGAGAACACTAAATATGTGATAGCTCGATACATACAAGGTCAAGGCCGATTAGTATTGCGCTCGCGCAGCTGGTACTGTTAAAACAGTAGCTAGCTCCCTCGCACTCACAGACGCGTCATTAGTAAAGTGAAACATGACAGTGGGTGTTTACATTTCGTCTAACAGATCAATCACAAGATTTCAGTGCCGTCCGCATTCCCCGCTGAAAATAAATCATTAAGCATAAGAATTAGATGAGCGATGTATCGTTATTATGTGTAGACTAATGTTATCATTGCTTAGTTACTTTTATTGAGGTAAGTATAATATTACTGTTATTGATAAGTATAACGAATTAAGGGATATAATTGTATAACTTATATTTTTTATTAATTTATAATGTAGTATATTGTAATGTAGTTATTGTTATTTATTAAATACAAGACGTTAAACTAGCTCTGTCCCGACTTGGTAGGGAAATCCTTCACATTTGACTCTGTTAAAAAATCATAAATACATCACATTAAAATTAATGTTTTAGTGAATACAAATCGAAAAAAGCGATGTAGGTATTTTATCTTTTTCCCTCAAGGGCTGATTTGAATCGGGTTGACAATTTGCCGTAGTCTAGCATGCTTTGCGATACCCGTTTAAATATACATTTACCTATGTATGTTTACTTTTTGTACGATGGCTTTTAAGTATATTAAAAACCTGTTCGTTGCTGTCGCAACAACAGCTGTACAAAAGTTTCAACTCAATTGAATGAATGGTACAGAAACATGCTAATATGCACGGTATATATTTCAGCACGATCCATTAAACGATAAATTGTTTGCCCATGTAAAATAATTCTATTAGCGTGTGCTGGCACGGAGTACCGACTTAACAGTTTTGAATACGGGAAATGGCAATTTATAAGTTGCTTATTGTCTATGGCGTAATACAAAAATGAAACTTACATATAGTTTATGAAGATGTCCAAGGAGTGACCATGAACACTAAGAGCAATGTTTTCAGAAGTTTCAGATCGTCTTACGGAAAAGTAAAAGATCGTTAAGGAACTATCAAAGATTATAAAAGACATAACAGATATACAGACACAAAATACTGTATATCGTTACTTTAAATATATATATACCGATTAAGTTAAAACAAAATTAAATCGAATTTGAATTTGGAATAATAAATGAAGTTCAATGTATAATGTACACATTATATTTTTAATAAAATTATCAAAATGTATTTACATATTTTTAAAATTAAAGATCATTGACGTTACTCTGACTTTTGTTGTTATCATTGAACAGTAAAGATTATAAATTATATAAAAAGATTATAATTATATTACAAAAAAAAAAAAACAGGGATGTCCATAACTTGTATCATTAGAACCAGAAAGACACACAGTCTGAAAAGAATCATTGCTTATTTAATCATTAATGAATTCATTTATTTTTTCGTCGTCGTTTGTGCTCCCAGGCTGTATATTGAATACCTTGACAATTGGGCCACAGATGCTAAATGATCACCATTAACCATAAACAATTCTGTAAACATTGAACATCGCTCATGTTACCGAATTATTATACAGATGTCAAAAGTAAATAAATCTTAATTATATTTAAAAATATATATCAATATAGATAAGGCTTATTACACAATGCAAGAATGTATAGATGATAAAAGCGAGATATCAATATTCGTCGTTATCTATTCAGGAAATATAAATTTAATATACCAGCATGTTCGATTTCAGAGTGGAGTAAATACTCTTTCTTGTCGGTTTTTTACAAAGAAATCTATATGTACATATAATTTAAGCCGCATTATTAAAAAAAAAAGTTGTATAGACGGAGTAGCCAATCGGCTTCCTCATGCTAAGTGTCAGCAGTGCTTATAGACATTGGTACCGTTAGTAATTAAAACGATTCCTTAAATCGCCAATGCTCCACCAACTTTGAGAGTTGAGATATGATGTATCTTGTGTCTAAAGTGACACTGGCACACTAATCCTTGAATAGATTTTGTCATAGAATATACAAAGGATATATTTCCTAATTCAAAGTAAATAAAGTACTAATTCAGTACGATATCAGTGGCGTGCAATTGGAGAGGCCGATGTCCAGTAGTGGACGGAAATGGGCTGATGGATTGGATTGATTGGAAAGTACTAATTCTATAATTGGCGGATTCTAAGCGCCAGACGTCAATGTAAGCTGAATTCACGACATCAGAATCTATTAGTCTAATAATTATGTGACGTTCAATTCGATAAACATCTTTTTATCAGTGTTGTGTGTTATAGCATGGATGGGGATAATGTAATCAATCATTCGCCGTAATGTTAAACGTTTATTGATAAACAAATAAGAAAACAGAGATGATTAACAATATTGATTGTTGTTAAAAAACATTGCTGTTTCCTAACAAATTATTTTAATAACAACTATTGATACCTTACGTGCGTGTGCGCTTAGATCTTTTAATTTACATAACGGATTTGAATGCCGTTTTCATCAATAATTGTGATTCAAATTAAGGTTGCATAAAAGAGAAATACTGATAATTTTAATATTCCTTTATTTTATTTTTTTCGTCAATCTAAAAGTTTTATTCGGATTTTTATATAGTACCCGTGAAGTCAGCTGTGCTACCGGAGCTAGTTATTTTTAGTCTGTGATCTTTCAAAATGACTGCAAAACAACATTTAAATAATTGCCTAAATCCGCATTAAATGAATCATTTTTTAAATTACAGCAAATAAACTAAGAAAAAGTAATTGTCTCGGGTTCAGTTCTTGAGGCGTTTCGCTAATGAATTTACGTCAGTGGTTTTTTGACCAAGGCCGAAATAAGCATAAGAATTTCGGCTTAGTTAATTTTAAAACATTGCAAATAAATTAGCTAGGTACCTACGTGATCTTAAGATATATCCATTTATTATTCGTATACTACAATAACATAGCTATTAATGTAGCTTGCTGTAAAATATATTCAATTCAACATATTGTTTACTTATTTAGTCTAGTTTTATATAAAGTTAGAATATTTAATAATGGATTTGATTCGATATTTGTTTATTGTAATCATAGAGACTTATAATTTTAAACTACTTTTACGCGTTTATTATTAGTATGGTTATTATTATTAGTAATAAGTATTAGTTTAGTTGACATATTAAGTAAGATTTCACAAGTTTAATCAAATCTTGATCATAAAAAGCACCGGTTCGGAAAGTTGATTTTATTCCATACGTCAAAACTTCTCGTAAGTATTCGTATTTCGTTTATTTTTTGTCTACCTACATTTTAAAAAACGAATGAAAAAGTTTCTTAAGTAGCGGGTTGTATTTAAAATACTGAATAATAAAGCAAAACAAGTTGTTTTTTTCAATTGATTCATTAAAAAAGAAGTCGTTGTTTTGATTTAATAAATGCCATAATTAGAAATCCAAATTTAAACTTAGCCTAATAAATTTGAGTCATAATCATAATGAAGGCTTTGGAAAAAATACGAGTTTTAATTAAAGATAATTAATTTCAATGTTGAATAAACACAAAAAATATTTAAACAATGTGAATGAACGTGCATTAAAATTTTGAAGTTAGACCAAGAAATTTAAACATACATATTTTTTTTTTAAATTTATTATTTTGGCATACAAACTTATTTTAGACGAAGAATAACATAACAAAGCCAGCCAGCAGTCTTAAATAACATTAAAACTGTAAAACCTAAAATATATATATATATATACCTTATATATTTAATAATTGTTTGTAATGATTGTAATGATTGATATATTGTGACATGACATGATGTAGGTTTTATATACGTATATATATTGAGAATATTACGTAAATTAATTTATCTGTAATTTGGTTATGACGCATAAATTGCTGATAAAAAAATCCCGTCTAATATTTTATTTTGATTTCAGTCGGTTAAATCGTTTGAAATCTGCACTTGCGTCATGCTCTGCATCTTGCTTGTTAAGTATGGCTATTCCGAATTTTCAATTATTTTTCAAAATATACTATATAATCTCATAATATAATCTCATAATACTTAGATGTGACAAATCGTTATTATTTTTATCTTAATAATTCCATAAAGTAAAAAAAAATTGAGATTTGTAATATTTCATTTTCATATTTTTGCATTTTGTTTTTTTTTTTAACCTATAACATATAAACACAGTATAATACAGTTGGCGAAGACATATCTGCTTTATGCGATATCTTATACAAATAAATAAGAAAAATCTGCTGAATTGATAATCGACTAAATTTTTTAAATAAATTTTAATGCCATAAGAAACATTATTTGAAATGTTTCATTATTATAAGAATACAAATACATATATAATTTTATAAAACATAGTTATATTAAATTGAGAAGTGCATTGTCCGGACCCGATGATGTCTGACACCGGTCAACGACCATCGTCATTCATGGCGCCCAAATTGATTATCTTATCTGTGGCTTCTCGTGTTTAATTAGATAAGGCTAACAGCACTAGAAGCCTATCAATTGGTTTTGCTTTCAATCGAGGAAAACATCGTGTCGATGACACAAAAAAAGCAATAGTTACTCAATAGGTACTCCACGACGTAACGACAATGTTTTTTTCTGTATTTTAAATAAAATATAAATGATAACTTCATGTATTTTCATTTCAAACCTTTCAGACATATTTAAACTAGTTGTGATTCGCGACTTCACTCACGCCTTAAGGGTATGTCGTCAGATGTTAGATATAAAAGTAGCTTTACTTGGTTCAAACTCGTTTCATACTAAATTTCATACAATTCGTTTTGGTGGATTGACTGTGATAGCGTGACAAACAAACAGATAGACAGTCATTTTCGTAGTGATAAAGCAAGTCTAGATTTACATAAAATAAAAATATATCGATATATTTTCAATACACATTTTAACAGGAAAACGAAATTCGTACACAATGAGAATCGTGAACAAATTACACTACAAATATTTATACACGATTAAATTTTCACGCACATTTTACTAACATGTTAATAAACAAAATCATTAAGATAATTGAGACAGGTAAATATCTGGTGCTAACCGGGCCCTGTCATATGATTCTCTCGTGTCCATTGCATCTGAGTAAACAGAAGTGAGCAGACTGACCCACGATAGCGTGCTTCCTGATAACAGCGCCGTTATCGCCACTACATGATACACGACCGTTCGACGATGTACCCCGACCACATCCACCGCAAAGCAAATAGCTTACATCATAAACTGACATCGTTATAAGTGTTTAGCGGACAAATTATGTTAGTTTCGTATAAATAAATTGTTATTTATATTGGAAAGAAGCCGTATCATACATAAATAAAAACGACTAGCGATGCAGACGAATATAATCGTATTTTAAGTGGGTTATCCGCTATCGTTATATACGTTTGTTTTATGAATTTAAAGAAAGTTTCACGAATACTCCTAATATCTATGAAATTAAAGTACTCGTTACAAAATAATGGATGGTTTTATATGTATTTGTTATTTTATTTTTATGGAATTGGTTGGCGGACGAGCATATGGGCCACCTGATGGTAAGTGGTCATCATCACCCATAGACAATGACGCTGTAAGAAATACTAACTATTCCATACATCGTCAATGTGCCATTTCATATTTCACTTTCATTTATTTATATTCACAATTCAAATCAGTAAGACAGCTTGGTTTATTACTCTCTGTTACTTTTATAGTAAAATATATACAATTTGATGAAATTTCTACTTCGACCAACGACGACTAGTCGGAAGTGCTCATCCCCAACTTATCGAAAACCTTAAAATTTTATAAAGAGATCGCATTTCATATTCCATGTCTAGTACTTTTAAGCCTGCGACATAACTTTTTTATCATACATATGTTAACGAGATTAATATTTTGGCGGAAACAGTAATATCTTAATCGAAATATGCAAGCATATTGTTTTGCATAAAACTAGCATATAATTAACAGAAACGCAAGTCATCAAATATAAATTAAAAAGGAAATATTAAATTGTATATTTTAAATTTCACGGATAATCTTGTGGCCTCACATTGGCAGATGAAATTGAATGCTGGCCACTTATTTGTTTCAACCATTTGAATTTCGAAGAATTTTTTTTTTGTCTTTACTGTTAAGAAATCTTCTATGTCGACTATAGATATGTCAATATGTAGGCATTTAAGTGTTTGCCAATGAGAGCCGGAACTTGGGAGTGCGACTAAGGACGCTTCTTTGATCTAAAAGCAATAATATTGACCGATATAAACTGACCGTACAAATAAATAAGTCTTTGGATATTTTCAGATATAAGTCAGTCTATCTCTTATTTTATAATTAATCTGTTTGTTGGTTTTAGTTATATGGAACGGGGCAAAGTTCGTATTTATTATTATCAAACCAACGTACCTACTTTGTGAACCTACGACTCAAAAAAAGTAATGTACAATAATTGGATTTTATTTTATAAGTGCTTTCGGCACTTGAAAGGATTATTATCATTTATGGGGCTTAATACTTTTTCAAATTCAGGTACATCAAAGAGAATCCTTGAATAAAAAATATTTTGTAAACACGTAATGTTACACGAGTTAAGGATATAAGGCTCACACGGGTGAGCCTTATATCCTTGATGTACGTAATGGAGCACCTAGCGTACTTACTAGATACCGATACTTGTTTGCCGATTAAGGTTCCAATCCGTTTCTTCAAGGTGATTGATTTCCCAAAGGACACACTGTCGTTTTATTTTTAGATGGTCCTTCAGAATTCGATTTCAAGTGTGGATAACAATGCAATCTGAACTTATTTATTCAATTTAAGTTACTAATGATTCCACACAATCTCTTTATTGAATGTCATAGGTTGTCTGTAGGAGATTGTTAGAAGTAGTACGGCTGCCTTCGTAGTCTAACTCGAATGAGTTTTTTTTATGGTATCGGTTAGCGGACGAGGATGTGGGCCACCTGATGGTAAGTGGTCACCATCACCCATAGACAATGACGCTGTAAGAAATATTAACTATTCCTCACATCGTCAATGTGCCATTTTATATTTCACTTTTCTCTTATGTCCAATACTTTTTTCTTTCTTTCATTTCTTTATATTCATGGTAACGGAAACCAGAACATACATAAAATAATAAAACTACTGTTGTGTTAAATATCTTAAATCAAATCAAATCCAAATAATCTTTATTGTACACCAATAAACACACGCATTCAAGAAAGTTGCACAAGAGGCGGCCTTATCGCTAAAACAGCTTCTTAAAATCTTAATTTAATACGTTTGTAAACTTCCGATTGGCTATGTCCAAATAAAATATCAATATTTTGTAATGCGTTACAGTTCGTGAACTATAATTATAGAGACAAGGAATAATCAAATTAATATTGTAGTAATAGTTTACCTCTACGTAGTATTTATAAAACAAAGTTGCTTCCCGACGTATATACGCTTAGATATTTTAAACTACGCAACGGATTTTAATACTGTATTCATAAATATGCAGAGTGATTGAAAAGGACGCTTTATATGCACAATACACGCATACTATAGTTGACAAAATGTGAGATGTCATTTTCCTAGTAATTTTATTTCTATAAATAATTTTTTAATTTTTTTTTCCTTTCCAATTTGTTTTTCAATCTGTAAAGTATATTTTTTTTCCGTGACGGATAGCAAGTTAATCATAAACAATACACGAGCGGTTTAGATTTTATCCAAATTTAAATAAATATATTTTTATTTGTCATTAGTTTCGGCCACTAACAAGTATCTTCTGTACTCAAGGCTATTTTTTCCGATCGATAGCACAATGAAGGTTTTCCATTTTATCTTCCAAACTGTAGATAGAAGGTTCACAGTTGATTGGAGACCGATTTTTTACATATGTCCACGCTTTAAGATACATTATATATTTTTCTTTATCTTTCATCCCATAAATAAGAAATAATTTAATGTTATTTTATATAGAATCGAGCATAAAACTAAAGTTATATGCTCGATTAAAGGGCCTATAATCAGTTTCATTAGACTTTACCACGCCAACATGTGTTTTTTTATGTTAAATGAATTATTGATTACATGAATTCTTGTAAGAAAGCTTAGGTAAGCTGACTGGCAATTATATCCTCTATCAGTAGTCATCCATAAATGGCATTGGAACCATCCCTTATCTACTTAATGTTCCATCGACCTAGGGACTAGGATGTTATGTCCCTTGTGCCTGTAACTACAGCGAGGCGACTAGCGCTGTTTAACTAGGGAAGGGTGACCGAGCCAGTGTAACTTTACTGGGTCACTAGACATTCAAACCAAAACGCAAAAGTCCCAAGTTAGGCTGTTTGACGGTAGAATCCTTCGCGACTTGGATAGATGTGCTTGTATAAAGCGGTACCAACCACAAAGCTAATATTACTAAAAATATTAAAATAAAGTTTCTCTACATTGGAAAAGGACAGTGTAACAGTGAGTTAGTGGTACCATTTAATATTTCACATTTCAGTCTTGTAGTTATAAAAAGAAGTCAAGAAGTAAAGTAATGATCATTTGTATTTATGACGCAGTAAAGGTTATCTTTTTATTCTTTTATGGTACAATCGAATGAAAAATAAAAATGAAGGAGTACATCTTGATCGATTTATTTGAGGCTTTAAATAACGAATCTGACATTAGTTTTTAACGTTTTCTTTTCTCTGTGCAACATTTAAAACGATTATTGGATTTTTCTCAGCTTCCGTTATTTTAATGTTGCCATACGTTCTTTAAATGTCCATTCACGTAGGTTATTCATCTGAAGTTTTTCAAAATAAATGACTTATTATATTGTTATGTATTTTTTGTATAAGTATGACTTGAACAATCTTTTTTCAATTAGAGATAAATTTAAACATTTCAAAACTTGTCTTGCGAATCCTTGATACAATTATTTCTTGTAGACAAGTGTATTTTGTTATTGTTACGCGTATTGAAGAATATATTTCAAAATAACTCGACCTAAAGTAATTTTTATTAATTAATTAAGAATATTACAATTAAAGGTCTTATTAATATGATCTTATAACTTACAATGACTAAAACTTATGGCAACCTTGATAAATCTCCTCGGAAAAGTAAATCATATACAGTTTACTTAAATTTGTCCCTTTTTTTTCAATCAAATTGAAGGCTAAGGGCACTGTTTCGCGTGAATGATTTAATATTTTATTGATAATTGCTGCCGATGTTTATCATTAAAAAGACATTCCAATTAAATGCATAAAAAGTAGCGTTAGCTCCTTAGCGTTCATAATATAAAATATTGACATTTAAATACATTTTATCTTATTGTACAATTGTAGTGTAGAGCAATAAAACAAAGAACTTCGTTTACTGCCCAAACTCCAACAACTGTCACACATACTTTTTTAATAGTGCCCCCGATACAAACACTATAACAATAGTGATGACTTTTATATACACTACGATTATTAAAAAAATAAAACAAAATTATAAAAGAATTTTACCATATACCAAGATCTATAGGTACCTAATCGTTATATTAACACAAATACTTGCATAATGCGTCTTCAAAGCGGTGAATAATAATATACTTAGAAGTGATATAACAACCAACGATTTAAACTTCTCAACTCTATGCTATTTACATTAAATACAACGTTTTAAAACAGCTTAACATTATAATGAATATTCAATGAGCAATAAATGTGATATGTAATTTAATTTTAATCAATTGTAAGAAAAGATGATATACTTACAATTTGAAATAAGTATTTAATTAAGAAAATTAAATTACGAGTTTATAGATGTTCTCAAGTGATAACAAACGAATAATTATAATAAACATCCAAGATATTTAATTATTTTATCTAACACTCTAATAATAATTAAAATGATTCTAGAGAAAGTTATATCACAAACAGCTGAACTGATTTCAATGCGGTTTTTATCATTTAGCTACTCAGTTGACAAGGTCGTGTTTAGATTTTTTTTATAGCTACGTCATATACCTAATTATTATTTGTATCAGCCTTACCTCTCGCCACATTCCCTTGGCTGATCGGTGCTCCGTTGACTTTGATGCGCCTCCCATCGGCAGTACATTTTAAAAGCATAGTTCGGACATTCACTCACGTGGTCCCCATTCAAGATTGGTTCTTAGCAACAGTTGTCTGATGTTTGTAAAATTATAAACACGCATTTACTACATAATCTTTGGCGCCAAGCGATTGGTTCTCTCTCGTGACGTCAAAGTCAAATTGAAACCACTCAAATCAACACAAAAACTTGTTATCTTAGAGTCTTTTAGTACATTAATTCTTTGCAACAGCTTTTACTTAGTCCACTTAACTATCA
This sequence comes from Vanessa cardui, assembly GCF_905220365.1. Lineage (NCBI taxonomy): Eukaryota > Metazoa > Arthropoda > Insecta > Lepidoptera > Nymphalidae > Vanessa > Vanessa cardui. Next base: position 1,565,874 of record NC_061129.1, read on the forward strand.
CTAATCACATAAACTTATTTTTGTTGTATATTTTTTAAGAAATTGACGATATTAAAAAATATATGTGTTTCCGAGTACGATTCACGTGTTACCTCAGTGCAAGATACTGCTTAGTACGTAGTACGAACTGTATCTACTATCGTAATCAGTCCGTCAACACACTGAAGCTGCTACAAATTGCGAATGACAGTGCTTTTGACAAGAAAAGTCAATCGAGAATAAAACAAGAGTGAAGTAAGCTCGCTACAATTATTAAAGATATTAATTCTTAAACTTATACAAATTTCTTTTATTTTAGTCTTCAAAAGTTATATTACTCTAAATATGTGTCTTTTTATCTAAATCGGTAATCAGATTTTAAAAAGTTTAACTAACTCTTACGAATTCGTAATGTTGGTTAACTTGTAAACAAAAAATGTTGCTACTGGTTTTGGATTTCGTGACTTCGTTTTGATTTATTTCTGTTCCAATTTTACGATTGGCTAGAAGTTGTAAAATTTAATTAAACAAGCACATTTGAAATAATTTCGAGATATATATTTATGACTAAAACTCATGCATGTCAATGTTTTAGATAGTAAGTAGGTATATGTAAAATCGTTTGTAAAAACACGAGATGAATTATTAAATGCAGATTAAGGATAAACCAGCAATCTCAAAATAAAATAAAATATATATATTTTTATCAAAGACATTTAATTGAAACTGTAAAGGTTATAAAAATATATTAAACTATGTCACTAAGACTTCGTGAATCAGGATTAAGCATTTCATCATCTGTAACATCACTATCATCATCCTCTGGTAGTTGTTCATCACAATCATCCCCTGATCCATCATTTTCTTCATTTTCCTGGGTGGAAATAATTTCTCCATGGATATCCTTATTTTTAAGATTTCCCATCCAAAATGCTTCAGAACAGTTATTTGCAGCCAACATAGCTTTAACTTTATATAAAAGAGTTTCCAACAGTTGCCTTACATATGGTACCTTATTAATTAATGCAGTATCTTTTTTCAATCTAGAATGGCAACACAATGACTGCAGGAATCTTGTGATTTGTTGTAAAGTTTTCAATAATTCCAGTATTTCCTGTGTTTTGTTTTTGAATTCCAACTCCATTATAGGTATTCCATGGGTAATAAATAGCTTTATAATTGGAAGAGTTTTCTTAAAAAAGGCAGCTAAATTGTTTCTGCTCTCAAGTGTTTTAGCAATTTCTAACATACACTTCAAAATTAATCCCACATTTTTCCATAAATCTAAATGTTCACAATTAGTTAACCTTTTATTTAACTGCGTTTTGGTTGCTAGGAAAAGTGCACCTCCTAAATTTCTATATATTATGGGAAAGTTCGCCTTATTAACACATTGAAATGAATTTAATGTACTGTTACGTACCTTTGCCATCTCTTGTACATCATTGACTAATAAAAGTGTTATATTTTTCAGTTCTAAAATTTGATTGTTTGTAAAATAAACTCTAGCAAAATCATCAACACACTGATTAAGAAATAGACCCTTTTCAGCAACACCATCAGAGGTTTTCCACTGATTAGAAAGGAATTTCTTTGCCAGCTCTTTAATTATTTGCGTTAACATGGGACTTGAAGAATATTCCTGAATTGCTTTGAAATACTCAAACAATGACACAGCTGTGGTAAGCTGAATGCAGTATTTCTCATGTCTCTGTAAATATTTAGCAACAGCTAATACTAAATCTTGAACATAAGTCGAGTTTTCTCCTTCCAGGCTGTGTGCAATAGTACGTAGAGATGTTTTCAACAAACTTTTATGTTGGGTTTTAAAACCAATCCATTTAAAATATGTAGTACAGATGTTCAATATGTGTTCAAGGCCACATAGATAGCTCAGCATATCACTATCATATAAAAGGTCGTTATCATCTTTTTCAAGTTCAATGAAATAATTTTCATCTAAGTATGTTGTAATGAACTTCATATGATTTACAAGTTTTGGCAGCATTTCATTGACAAGTTGGGCACATTCTTCTGCTTTTTTAATATTATAAGCCTCTGTGTCATCTTTTTTCGTGAGAAATGTGTTTTTTTTAATTTTCGAAAGTAATATGCTTTCTAAATGACAGTTTATATATTTCAATAGGAAAATAAAAACTTCCATTGTTAGGTTCTTTTCGGGGTTCTTACCATCAGTCAATTCACATTTTAGAAGATTCAGTAATGTCAAGTTCAGTGGTCTAAATGGTATGCTTTGGACTTGCCTTGTGGTTTTGCTTTTCACAACATTGTTATTTCGTACACTTGCTTGACTTTTTAAAGTCTCGGTAAGAACAGAAACATCTTGTGTTTTTTTCTGTACTTTTGTTTTGGCATTTTGTACTTTAATATTTTTTTTCTCATTGGCATGAATCTTACTATTATTTAAATTGAAAGTAGACACTGGTGGCTTATACACTAAATTACTTTGCAACAGAATTTCTTCTATAGTTTTTTCCAGCTTTTGTATATTTAATATTCTGTTTAAAATCTTTGATTTCAAAGCGGGATCATTTTGAGAAGCAAATGCATTCAACAATTCTCGAAACCAATTAACACAATGTACTTGACAATCTAAAACCTGTGTTATTGTTGTATTACTCATATTCTCAATTAAATCAATATCGAAAATTGGCATAATAACTGGACATCCCAACAATGCATCTATACTTGATAAATTTCCATCATGCTTTTTGTTGTGTAGTGCTTGGACAAGTTGGAAAAGTGGAGACAAAATTAAAATGCTAACATCTTGTTTTGTATTTAGTGTTAATCCAGCAATATTAATGGCTATAACATTATCCATTTCACTATCTGAATTGAGACAATATTGCATGTCCAGCTTCAAATCCTCAAATGTGTTACATTCCAAGCTATCAACAATAAAATTTTGCTGTAAATCATTAGTCACAGCTTCAGTAATCCAATTGAGAAAATGTGAATTTATATAATCAACTGATTGCACTATTTTATACAGTTCATCATAAAAGAATGCTATCATGTCAGGAAACTGTCTTGTGCTGCGACTAATTAATTCTATAATTTGTGCTGCCTCCCGAAGATCACCCTCTGGTAGATGGTTAATAGTTCCATAACTAACATCTTCAACGGATTCTATGGAAACTTCTTCATCAGTGGAGGCCATTAGGTATTTCACAGCATGTACACCAGCCAGAATACCTTGAATCTTCACTGTCGGGTTTGAACTTCCTAATTCTTTTCTGACAATCATATGTATGTCATCTCTAATGACTGAATTTTCATAACTATACGCAAGACCACAAACTAAATTCATAACAGCTCGTATTTCTGATAATGTCATATCATCCATTCTATCAAGTAGAGTCAACATTTGAACACTTTGAGGTTTTAATAATGTCATGTCTTTAACTGCAACATTATTTAAAATTGTTAGTATGTTCATAACACATTGTTTGCTGTCTAGTCCTAGTTGCAGTAATTCTGCAACTACACTCTGACAGCAATCCTCAAGTTTAGACAACATTAAAGTATAAATATGTGAAGCAAATTGCTGAACTTCAACATCGCCTCGACATTTCAAAAGAGAATTTGTTAAACTTATGAGGGTTTTTAAATAATCTTTCAATATTGGTTTAAACATTGTAAAAGCGTCATCTAACAATTCTTCATTTAAAATATTTAATTTAACTTGTTTTTTAATCACACTCTCCACTTGCTTTTGCTTTTCTTCACTTGTGGAATACAAAATTAAAATGATTACAAAATCAATTGGTTTATGGTCAGCACTGAGTTGACAATTTGAAATAACTTTTAACCAAGCATTTGCAATAACTTTTGATGATACAACAGATGTCCTTATGGCAGAAACAGTCAAAATCTGGCTAGTAGCAATATCTTGTGGTTTTGCAATTGATGTTGGCCAACCAAGTGCATTCCTTAGACCGAGCACAGCTTCATAATATGCAGTGTCAACAGTTCGTCCAGGCATTAGAAGGAATTTAACAAAATTCGGAAAGTGATTACATTTTGGCAATGCCATTAAAATATTTAATGTTTTCTTTTGTAATTCTTGGTATTGCTCATCAGATAAACATAGATAAGATAGACAATCTAAAATAGCTGGTACAAGGTCATGGTCCTCGCTCAATATCCGACTCATCTCTGAGGCAATGTTCTCATGTGCCTGATCTCCTATTATATCAGGAATAGCTGTAATAATTTCCAAACGAACCATTTTTTCTGATGTTACATCCAAAAGATTTATGAGATTTGTAGCAATTTTATCGCTGTCAACTACATTATCTAAATTTGAAAAACATTTCAATATTGCTTGTATCCATGGTCCGCATTTAGAATCAGCAGCTAAATCAATGGCTTTTTCAAAGATGTAATCCATCAATTTGTTCTGTAGTACAGGAATATTCAATAAGATTTTAATTAGACTGTCATTCAAATGGGATTCAGTAGATGTTTCGCCGGCTGTTCGAACAATGTTTGGATATAAAAAGTGTTTCAAATATGTTTGCTCATCACATCTTTGTTTTAAGTTTTCAAAGAATTCAGACACGTTTCGCGGATAATCTTTATGTTTTTGCAAATTTTTTCTTAAATTTCGAGTAATTAAAATTGTTTCATGTGATGTCATACACTTTTCAGGCGGTGAATGTAATTGTAAGCCACTTTCGTCTAAAGTAGTTTCAAAGTAATCATTACTGTTAATACTTTTAACCCTTTTGCTGGGGCTTTCACTGACTTCTCTCTGAGGTGTCCTTTTTATCTTCATTTTTAGTTTTGATTAGAATGTTAAGACAATAATATAATTATGGACTATCTACGTTAATAAACACTAACTATCAATATGCATACTTTTTGTGTCGAATATTATTGTAATACAATAAGTATCGACGTTACTAAATTAACTTAATTAAATTAAGTTCTAAGCATATAATAATCTTTTAGTGGTATAATTATTACAAATTTGTATATATTTGTCAAACTTATTTCAGTTTGAATATTTTTTGACATTTATAGTTTTTTAAAAACAACTACGCACATCATATATAGAAGCAACGATTTTTTTAAATACTCTATGTAATGATATATAAATTGAATAAATGATCGCGATCAATTTTTTTTTTTTGAATAGTCCACATAACTAGAAACAATTTTATTATTAAATCTTTATGTAAGCATAAATTTACGCAAAATTCAAAATCCATTATTATTTAAATACAATACCTATTACTACAAATATTTAAAAAAATTATAAACGTTAATATTTTTAAAATATGACCTATCTATCTTAAATTAAAGTATACTTTGATTACATCTGTTCTCCCGCGTTATTGATCAGTGAGATTGGTGAAACATAATATGCCTTTCAGTTATTTATTTCTACTGTATCTATATGAACCAATAATTTATATTGCTTGTTGTAAAAAATGTCAGTCAGTAACAGCCTGTAAATTTCTCACTGCTGGGATAAGGCCTCCTCTTCCATTAAGAAGAGGGTTTGGAACACATTCCACTACGCTGTTCCAATGCGGGTTGGTGGAATGCACATGTAGCAGAATTTCGATGAAATTAGACCCAAGCAGGTTTCTTCACGATGTTTTCCTTCACCGCCGAGCATGAGATGAATTATAAACACAAATTAAGCACATGTATACAGTGGTGCTTGCCTGGGTTTTGAACCCGCAATCATCGGTTAAGACCCACGCGTTCTAGCCACTGGGCCATATCAGCACTTCAAAAAATGTGATGATTAAAAAAAATATGGACTTTATATTAAAATCAATTTAACATTAAAAATATTTTTATTTTTTCAATTTCAAAATACATATATACTATTTTTAAATAACATATTTTGTTTTTTATTTATATCTTGTAACATTTATTGTCTGCCAGTTGCAGTTGCCACTTGCCATACTGGCATATTTACAAGCTATAGTCTGCGCGCCATTTTGGGAATTTTCTGGCATATATTAGCGGTTACATTAGATTTTGATTTCCTATTTATTTAGCGTAGCATTTTATTTACTTTATTTAAAAAAAACATGGGTAAAGACAAAAAGACAGAAACCAGCGACGGTTCCAGTGAAGAAGAGTACGTTGTTGAAAAGGTTTTAAATAAGAGAACTGTAAAGGGAAAGGTTGGTTATAAATTTTAACTTGTTTAGTTATTATAAAGTTATTAATGCTATGTAAATTATTAGCTCAAGTTTTTAAGATTAGCGAATTTTTATGATATTTAAACATGTATTTTTATATTTTTATTAAACATTTAGTTTTATTTAGGTTCGGATTACAGTAATAATTAAAGAAAAACCGATGTACTACATTTTCAGAAACAACCAATTAACAATTAATTTAATATTCTAAATAATGAAACTATAAATATATTAATTTATATTATGTATAAAATACAAATAACACATTTCCAATAATTTCTGAAGTCAATAATTTATATTTATCTATAATTTAGTTATTAATAGTAATGTATAGAACATAGGTTACAAGTTATTTGTAAGATCTAAGTAACATAATAATGGAAAGTTAGCATGTCTGGCTAAAAAATGTGTATCTCATATAGGTACAGTATCTTCTAAAATGGAAAGGTTATAAAGAAGAGGAAAGTACTTGGGAGCCAGAAGAAAATCTGGACTGCGAGGAATTGATTAAAACATTTGAAGACAGCAGGAAGGAAAAAGAGGTTAGGTTTGAAGTTTGTATTTAAGAACTATTCCGCAAAAGCTTCAATTCATTTTTGCCTTATTTTTAATTTTAGACAATAGTTCTATACTAATTTAGCATTTTTTTTATTGCATCTTAACTGATAGAAATAATTACAGCATCATCATTAAATCTTTGCTAAGCGTTATGTTTGAGTTGACAAAGACAAAATATGTCTAACTCAACACTAGGTATGTCATGAAATTTTTTCTATTGTATTTAGATATTTTGTTAAGGTATCAATATTGATGTAAGTTAGTCGTTTGGGTTATTGATTTTGATGAGAGGTCTAATTCAAATTTTACAAAAATTGAGCCATTAGACTAATGTGTCCATTCCATGCACATTCCATTAAACATAATTGAATAAGAAAATGAGGGACACCTTTGTGTGACAACTTATTAAGTTGGGAGGATAAAACATTTATTTATATTTGTCTTTGATGGAAAGTGTTTAGTTCAGTACATTCTAAAATATAACAGCAATAGTTATATGTTTAACAAATCTAATATTGTTATTTTGATTTATGAGTTTCATCACATTATATTACTGTCCACATCACTGATCAATTGTTTTTGTGTATGTCTGCCGTGATTATGTGATATATATTCTGCAGATATCAGATGTTTAATTATGATACTTTATTGCTGTAAACTGCATAGCATAATTTTATTCCTATAATGTGATTGAAAATTGGTTTTCTCCATAGAAAATTTAATGGATTTCACAATTATTATATTTATTTTCTACATTGACTATAAAAATAAAAATTTCGAACTAATCTACTTAGGCATACTATACAATATTGCCCATTGCTCACTTGTCATTTAGTGTTTACCATTAAATTTTATTTAGTAGATAGTATTACCAGTAAAAGCTGTAGTACCTATATACTGTTTCGGCCTTGAAATTATAGAAAACTGCTGTGTAGATCCCTAGTATCAAATGTTTAGTGTTATCATTTCAAAGGCTTTTTAACAGCAACATAAGACTTAATGACATTTATAGGAAAATACATATATCAAATATGTTTCATTTAATAGCTCTAACATCTACAAAATCGTCCATGATTGTTCAATATGAAAGAGTCTTCAAATTATAAACAAAAAATATTTTAGGCGAAAGCGAAAAAAACTGAAGAGCGCACCAAAAAACGGAGGCGTGAATCTAGTGACGACACAAGCACAACCGGCCGCAAGGGACGAGGGACCAGCGTGTCGTCTCTGGAGGAACACAAAGACTCGAAGAAGGAAAAGAAAGACGACAAGGCAAAGTCGGGTTTCGAGAAGGGCCTTAAAGCAGAAAAAATTATAGGTACGGTATATTATATTGTTTCTTCAATACAATTTGCTGTTGTTGATTTCATATGAACATCAATAAAATATAAGTTCAGTCATACATTAAAGTTGTACAAAATAAACATAATAAAATATATATTTTATTAATAAATAAATTCAGGGGTTGGTACTCCATGTAATTTTGCAATAATTGTAATAATGAATATTCTTTTGTATTTATGCAGAATATGCATTGAATATATTTATATCAAATCTTATTTTATACTAAAATAATAGAATAGTAGAGATGAGGAGAGGAGATTTGAACAGCAATTCTACACAAATTTACAACACTATATGTAAAAATCAGCACAAATCTTTATTAATGAGATTTCAAAGTTTTATTGTATAATGATGATGATGATTATTGGGTATTATATATGTTATTTATCCATGAATTATTATACCACTTATTGTCATTGGACCATTGGACACCTCAGTGGATAATGTACACAGGTGTGTGTGTGGAGTATTTAAGTTTAGTTTCATATCATGCTGTATGTAAGACATACAGTACATACATTTTGTAACATATTTAAAACAAATATAAATTGAGGTCTACACTACTATAGAGATAGTTTATTTATTTCTTCCTTTTATTTACAGGAGCATCAGACGCTACAGGAGAGTTGATGTTTTTAATAAAATGGGCAGACTCGGATGAAGCTGAACTCGTACCAGCTAAAGTTGCTAATGTTAAGTGCCCACAACAGGTAAATTGACTTTTTAGATGCATAAATAAGCAAAGTAAATATATTACTGTTTAATTTCTTTTGTTGTGGATAGTAAATGTTTTGTTTTTATTTACCATTGTATGAATCATTCATAAAATATTTTTAAGTGAACAAATCTAAAAGATATTATTTTGAATCAAATGTTTCAGGTAATTGCATTCTATGAAGAGAGGTTGACATGGCACACCCCAGCCGAGTCGGAGTGATTGTGCCGTTTGGCGAGAGACTAAAATTGTGATAAAAGTGTCTGTGGTGATTTTATAAGAGAGTGGAGGCGTTCCCTTCATGTTGTGTTATGTTGTTACACGGGACACAATACTTGCTCTGCTATTTCTCAGAAGATCTATTACTTTATTCCAATAAAATATCTAGTCGGAATGTTCAAGTATAGACATGTCAGCTAAGTTTTTTGTATAACGTAACAAACTACATAATAGCTGAACATAATATTTCATTTGATGAAATTCCATAACATCTGTTATATTCTATATTAATAATAAATACGAATTACTTGAAGTTTCTCTTTAATTTCTCATTTTTTAAATAGAATTAAAGAAAACTAAACAATTTTCTTGGAATAATTATTATTGGTAGTTAAACAGTATCTGTATATTATATTTTATTAATTGATTTTAAAAAAGGTGGATGGATATTAAAAGTTAATAATTTAAACAAACATTTTATTCTTATATCATTTGAGTTGAATTTTAAGTTTTATAAATGCAAATTTAGTGGAAATGACGATACATTTTGCTCTTTATTTTAATTTTTATACTTTTTATAATTTTTAAACATTTAACTAGATTCGCCTTGAAATAAGATAAAATTTACATTTATGGACAGTAAAAATACAAGTAAAAAAACATTCAATGATTGTATTACTTATAACTTTAAAAGTAAAGTATCGGCCTGTAAGTATCCTGCTTCAGGTTTCCTCTCAGTTTGAGAAGATCAGAGGCTAATTCTATCACACTGCTCTAATGCCGATTTGCCGTAAATACTAATTTTATAATTATGTTATTATAAAATTATTTTTGAAAATGTCAGTGTTACCGTTAATACGACTATAGCTTTTAATAAAAAAAAAAAAAAACTTAAACAGTGAATAGTTTACTTATTATTCTCATTCTATATTCAATACGAATATGTATATATATAGAAGGTAAAATTATAACTGCTATACATTGTTTTTTAGTAAGTGTATTCAGCGGATTACACATGTATAAGATTTTAGTAAGGATTTTCCTACAAGTTAATTTAACTTCTTAATTTGAGTTATCAGTGCAGATTAGAGATTCATTTAATAAACATTAACATGCTCTAATCATCTAAGTATTCGCATTTATGACATGAGGTATTAATTTTTTAGTGATGCAATAATTGAAATATTATAATCTCATATATATTAGAAGAATTTCTATACATGTATGAACATATCGACATATTGGTATTGTAAAGATTAATCTCATCTTGTATACATGTGTGTGTACATCTTTTTTGTCAATGTATTTTAAGAAATATAATGTTCAAAAACAGTTATGTATTGTCATTTCCACTCTATAATATTGTGCTTATCATTTACAGTATTACTTATCAACTAAGTACGATCACATCAAATATTTGAGTAAATTAAGTCTTGATTAACATTATAATAATTAAAAAATTATAATACATTTCGATTTCACAAATACTAATCACGCGCTACACACTTGTATAAATTAAAGTCTTCTTATTTCGAAATTGTATTATGGAATTGCTTTCATTGAAGAAAAAAAAATACGAATGTGATATTGAAAGTGTAAAATACAATACAAATGTACGATAAAAATAGTTTTAATCTCCATTTTATTGCGTCGTCTTGTCACTCTTTTATATCCTGTCATGGATGTGCGCTGACTAAGCTTGATATTTGTAGTCACCTTTGCTTAAACCATTCCTGAAAAACAATTTATTATTATATAATATTTAATTATAACATTGATAGTTATAATGTTGAAACAACAGCATTATAAAATTGTATGTTTGGTACACAATACTTCTTATATTGTCTGTAAGGCTGTAGTTATATAGTTTGAATTAATTTTTGTTTTATACATTATGTATTTTTAGCTATATATTGGTTATGCCTAAGTATCTGATTGGTAAGTCAGTCATCTCAGTAGGTTCCACAAAAATTGCGTGTGAAATGTTTTCTCTTTGTAACACGAGTTTAGACAGATTTCATTCACACATAGTAGAGATAACTCAGTTTACATAATACATTGACTTAAATCACACAAGTAAATCCAAACAACAAACACTGACTGTTTTAATGCCATACAGGTTTTTATAAGTTATTTGTGTTTCGAGGCAAACAAAAACCCGATATAAGATATTTATGTATATAGAGCCTAGAAGTTGGTGTCGGTGTATGTCCAAAGTCGGGTCTCACGTGAGGTGCGCGACGTGCGAGGGCGTGGCGTGTATGAGCGGCGCGAGGCGCTCCGTGAAGCGCGCGAAGTTCCGCTCCAGCTCGCGCTGGTACTCGCGCTGCTCGCTGCTGATCAGGTTCTTGTTCTTCTTCAGCGCGTCGTGGCACCTGCACAACAACAGCCTCTAAATTCCCACTGCTGGGCTAAAGGCCTCCTTTCTCTTTAAGGAGAAAGTTTGGAACATATTCCACCACGCTGTTCCAATGCGGGTTGGTGGAATACACGTGTGGCAGAATTTCTATGAAATTTGTCACATTCAGGTTTCCTCACGATGTTTTCCTTCACCGCTGAGCACGAGATGAATTATAAAGACAAATTAAGCACATGAATCAGCGGTGCTTGCCTGGGTTTGAACCCGCAATCATCGGTTAAGATGCACGCGTTCTAACCACTGGGCCATCTCTGCTTTTGGGCACCTGCACATCAGTACAAAATAAAATAAAAATAAAAAAAAATAAAAATAGCCTTTATTTCTACTACTTACAACTTATACTTTTATAGTTTATATTGCTAGATCTAAATTATATTTATAAGTAAACGAGTGTATTATAAGGGAAAAAAAATATATTTTAAATTTAACAAGTAGTAGTCGCCTCTCTGGCGTAGGCCTCTCCTAAACCTTTCCACTCTTCACGTTCCCGTGCCTCACGCATCCATAAGGCACATCAGTACAACATGGTATATAATATCAACACATTCGCTGCGGCATAATTTTGTTCATTTCTTCTATGTTCAGTGCGGGGCTTATTAGACCCCGTAGCGTTTAAGCACCTAAAACTCGATGTGATTTGATGCGATGGATGTTTATTTCTTCAGTGTGGTACGTGGTCAGATAGATCCTGTATTATAGTAGGTACACCATAACATTCTGTTTTGAGTAGGCATCATATAAATAAATTTATCACTTTCCTACAATATATCAAATAGATATTACGGCCTCCGCACTATACAGAAATCTATGTACTATATATAAATCTATGTTTGTACCTCGCTCTGAACGTGTCAAATGAGTGTTCTTAATTGTGTCTGGTAAAAGGTCCACCTTTCAATGTAGCTTTAGGAGAGCTACATGAAATAAGCATAATAAAGTCAGACAAGATAAAAAATAGATGGTACTCACTTCTTTGAGAAGTCCTTGAATGCGAGTCTTAGTTTATTGGTCAGCCTCGTGACGGGTTGGCTTCCGTCGACGACTGGCGCCAGGAACACCTATTGTCAATTTAAAAATATATCATGTAGTTATTTGAAATGCACCTTAAATAATAATTACAAAATTATTAACACATCACTTAAAATTTACCAATAAGTTTAAATTAATAATATTTTTATAATTGGTTATGAGTCTTACTAATATATAGTAAATACAATAAATAAGGTTTAGAGAGTATAAGACACCATGCATCCCTTTCTGAACAAACAGAATTTAAGTATAAAGGTGCGTGTAAATTTGTATGCGTGTGAGAAGTTCGGTAGATAAAAAAAGTTTTACTATAAAAATATTATTCTTATTTTGATGTTTGTAATAGGCTATTTGACAATGCGAAAAATAAATTGTGTATTATTGTAATCAGTGTATATTATGAGTTTAAAAATGGTTATTAACTAACAAAACTCGAAAACAATACTTTATTTACACACAAAACGCTCCTGATTGGCCGGGCTTATGATGAAGTCACTTTCTTGTAAACCTTGCTTTTCTATTATATGTACCACAGATTAATATACAGCAAAGTGACGTCACCGACCCCATTGCAGCGCCATATTGTCCAAGTACCGTTTTCGCGCGTTATTTAAATATGGAATTTTTAATATGATATTTTTCGGCAAATATGTACTAGAAATAAAAAAATCAACATTTACTGGGTTCCTTAACCCCTACTAAATATTATAAAATGGATTTTTAAAACCAGTCAAATAGCCTATTTCTTCTTTAATACTCTCCTAAATAACTCTAATATGAATCTTTCAAAAGTTATAAATTGTATTTTAAAGCGAATAGCATTTTTCGTTTAGGTTTTAATTTCATACCTGCGCTAGTTCCAGGGGTCCCTGGTTGACAGTGGTGCCGATGCAGCCTTGCAGCACCATCTGCAACATCTTTGGGTCCGGGGGCTCTTGACTAGTCGCTGCAGCCAGCTCGTTTATCTGAAAATTGTTTTATATTCTATTACATATTTTATTTGATTAATATGATTTTACTAAATAAATTATTGTTACATGGACATGTTAAGTTTAAATTATATTATTTTAATTGCAAAACATTTATTATAATCTAATTTGATTAATTAATAACACAGTAATTTCATTGACATTTAAAGAAATATAAAGTCATTAAAATGAATTATGAAATTTACCTTTTTCTGTATATCTTCAATAGCTACCTCGATGGGCGTCAGAATTATTTGTGTCCTTTGTACAACCTGAAATTATAAACATAGATCATTGAGTTGAATATTCTAGCGAAAGACCGTGACTGTTTTATACCTTATATAAAAATACGTGTTGTATTTGTGAAGAGAAAGCTTGTAGTGAGGGTTTAAGTTAATACGACGCGGATGGCGATTTTCACTTATTAAATGTTTATCCTGATATTATAAATAGCCTGAAGAATTTTACTTAGTGCTTTGAGCCAACCTGTGTTGCAGAACTATCGATATTTTGAGTATCGATAGTTGACCTCGAAAACTATTCAGGATATCGATAGTACTATCGATAGTATTGCCACGCGACAACACTATCGATAGCCTATCCATACCATAGCTAAAACCTTAACTATCGATAGTCTATCGATAGTGGACTATCGATATGCAACACTAGTGCAAACCTATCTATCTAGGAACCACCTACTCAGACGCCAAACAGTAACTAAGTGTATGGACGTTTGGAGGTGCCGGTTTAAAGGGAGAGCCAGTGTAGGCGCGCGGTGGCGTAATGTGGTGGCGTGATGTGGTGGCGTGGTGTGGTGGCGTGGTGTGGTGGCGCGGTGTGGTGGCGTGGTGTGGTGGCGTGGTGTGGTGGCGCGGTGTGGTGGCGTGGTGTGGTGGCGTGGTGTGGTGGTGCGGTGTGCGGACCTGTATGCGCGTCTTGACGTAGGGGAAGTGGTGCGCGGTGGTGAGCAGCGTCTTGCGCTTGCACTGCTCGCCCAGCTCGCCGTGCGCGCGCCCGCCCGCCGTGAACGGCGTCGCGTACATGAAGCGCTCTGTGCAAAAGCCACACTCATAACATATCTACCCGATACTATTCACTGCAATTACATAATTAATTAATTATTCTCAATAGTTATCATTCACCTTAAATAACGTGGCGGCCGTCAGGACTAAATTATGATTATGAGTCACCAATATATGTATATATTCATAAGTTGTACTGTGATTGTGTATTACTATCTGTATATACTGTATGTATCTGGAGACTCATCAGAACACTATCTCTATCTCCTCTACTCCATTCCTACAACACTAGTCAAGTGTGACGTTCCGTTATACGTGAAGATTATTTTCTAATCAGTACCTACTGATTTGTCATTGAATTCATTTTTTATATAATATATTCATTTTCTTTATTTTACATTATGTGAAACGTATTGTATTCGAATTTTAAATTAAGAATTAGAAAATATCAAATTACTAACTGATGTTATAGTTCCGTTCGTAGTGTGTGATGCGCGTGCGCAACTCGTGCGGCTCGAAGTACGGCTCCACGTATGTGATTTGGATGTAAGCCTTGTCCGGGTCGAGCGCGCTCACGTCCACCACGTTGGAATCCTTTATGATCACAACGTTTTCGGGACCGAATCTTTGACCGTAAAAGTTCTGTAATGTGATACCAAATATTAACTGAAACACGCTAAAAATGCAAATCAATTGTTCGTTAACGTCCCACTACTGGACAAATATCGTCTGGACATTTCAACCCAATGATTAGGAGTATATTTATTGACGTATTCTTCCTCGATATAAAAGTTTACTAACGAAGTTTTCCTATAAACACAATTATTTTGTGAAGTCAGTTATTTCAAAATCAAAATCAAAATCAAAATAAACTTTATTCAAGTACGCCTCTACAAGCACTTTTGAATCGTCATTTTACAATTAAGTGAGCATAGTTGTGTTATTTTAGTAATACGTTGAATAGAAAGTTAATTTGTAGCTGTCCTATATATTGCGCGATCTCAGCGTATACAAAAACTTGACTAATTCTTAGTATGTTAAAGCTCTTTTTTTTTTAAAGTGTATAGTCTAGCGCTTGACTGTATCACACCTGATGGAAAGTGAGATACAGTCTAAGATGGAGCGCGCTTGCCTAGAAGGTGTCTATTCACTCGGAACTTGAAGGTACCCATATTATATTAAGGTCCCTATTAAGGTATAGTACGACACAACTTAGATGTCGCATCGGCAAAATTCGTAAAACCGATCACATCCGAATTGAGTACGCTATCCCAAATTATCAATATTTATTTTCTCACACGAATTTGCACAAACGTAATAACGTGTAATATCATATGACCTAATATATTCGTCAATTTGACGCGTCGATTAACATGCACTTGCTTTCTCTGACGCGTGAATCCATAGCGACGAATAGCGTCGAATGGCGCGATAGGGAGCTATTTCTATTGGTTGTGTAAATCGGCAGTAATCGGTTTTATTTTCATTACATTGCATTTTCCGATGCTACATCTCATTTGTGTCATACTATACCTATATTATTTTTACACCATCCTATAGTCTGTTCGCGTTAAGAATGCAGTGAGTTGTCATTGTTTACCGCTCCCTTTGACCAATCAAATCTTTTCAAATTACAAAGTCAAGTTCACATTGAACAAGTAAAGACATAAGTTCGAACGTGACGGTTGTGGATTTAATTAATTATTAACCGATATTTTTATAATGTAAATTAAATTTTTATTATTATTAACTGATATTTAAAAAAAATGAATACCTCACCAATTTGTAAAAATAAAAGTGCGAGAAATGCTGCGACCACGTTATGGAACTTGCTGCAGAAAATTATTTTATTATAAACACTAATGAAGACACTTGTAATAGTGATTAAAATATTAATGACTTAATTTCGATTTTTTACGTTAATGTGTATTTTTAAAATTCATTACACTTAGCCTTTAAAACAAATATAATTTGTTGCAATTTTAACACAAATATACAAACACCTTTACCCTTCTGTTAAAAAGATTTGATTGACCAGGGGGCGGAGTAAAATGACAACTCACTGCATTCTTAACGCGAACAGACTATAGTATATTATTCACCAAATTCAAGGCCACATGTCGGTACCTCGAGGCGGCTGAAGATCTCGGGCAGCTTGGTGAGCGCGTGCTCCTTGTACACGAACTCCTCGCCGTCCAGGTCGCCGAACCGCGCGCCGTAGAACGACACGCGGAAGTACGTGCCGAACACGCGCTTGCCGTGCAACTGATCGATGCGCGTGAACGCCTCGTTCAGCTTGCTGCGACGGTATGCCATGGTCATATATCTTACACAACAACAACAGCCTGTAAATTCCCACCGCTGGGCTAAAGGCCTCCTCTCCCTTTGAGGAGAAGGTTTGGAACATATTCCCCCACGCTGTTCCAATGCGGGTTGGTGGAATACACGTGTGGCAGAATTTCTATGAAATTTGTCACATGCAGGTTTTCGCAAGATGTTTTCCTTCACCGCTGAGTACGAGATGAATTATAATGACAAATTAAGCACATGAATCAGCGGTGCTTGCCTGGGTTTGAACCCGTAATCATCGGTTAAGATGCACGCGTTCTAACCACTGGACCATCTCGACTATGTATCTTACACGCCGACATCTAATCGCGATGGTCACCATGACCATGATGACGACGCTGATCCATTTCCTTATCCAATAGCCACTATCTTATAACATTCGGCTACCAAACTTATGAAAAACTATCCATTGGTTCTTCCTTATTTTACCAATCTCAATTGAGTTTTAAGCGGGAAAACATTTTGTAAATACTACCGTCATGGATCTGTTCACTCATGTAGATACCGCCTTCCACGCTTTAACTCGCAATAAGCTATTTGACAATGCGAAAAATAAACTGTGAATTATTGTAATCAGTGTATATTATGAGTTTAAAAATTGTTATTTACTAACGAAACTTGAAAATAATAATTAATTTATTCAAAAATCAATAAATAGAAATGCAAATTTTCAAACCCTTCTGATTGACCGGGCTTATGATGAAGTCACTTTTTAAGTCACCACAGATTAAAATACAGCAAAGTGACGTCACCGACCCCATTGCAGCACCATATTGTCCAAGTAGCGTTTTCGTGCGTTATTTAAATATGGAAATTTGAATATATTATTTTTCGGCAAATATGTACTAGAAATAAAAAAATCAACTTTTACTGGGTTTCTTAACATCTACTATCGATTTTGAAAACCAGTCAAATAGCCTATTACAAGGTTTATTGAGTGTGCGCGAGAATAAGGACAATAAAAAGTTTACACATACGCCGTATATTAATGCGGAGGATACTGCATTTATGAGCGAACAGATTTAACAACACTTTTTGGTAGGGAAACCAGTATGACTGACCCGTGAATGTTGGCGAGCTTCTTGTAGTCGCGGTTCTCCTCCGCGATGGGGATGAGCACCTTGTACACCTCGTTCACGGTCTCGTACATGCCGGCCGTCATCAGCTCGCTGGCGGCGTGCTCCAGCAACGCCTGGACAGGACCACACACTCGGTACATTTAAGTTTACATAATTGTCCTTTTACCAGAGAAAAAGCCATAACAATTTGTGATCGACAAAAAGTTTCTTTTGTTAATGATTGCTAAGAAAAACATCAGGAATGGCTCAGGTTTACATAATTATGTCCATTTACCAGAGAAAAAGCCATAACAATTTGTGATTGACAAAACATTCTTTAGTTAATGATTGCTAAGAAAAACATCAGGAATGGCTCAGGTTTACATAATTATGTCCATTTACCAGAGAAAAAGCCATAACAATTTGTGATCGACAAAAAGTTTCTTTTGTTAATGATTGCTAAGAAAAACATCAGGAATGGCTCAGGTTTACATAATTATGTCCATTTACCAGAGAAAAAGCCATAACAATTTGTGATTGACAAAACATTCTTTAGTTAATGATTGCTAAGAAAAACATCAGGAATGGCTCAGGGTCCAGGGTCGGCCAGCACCTGGAGCTCGTGCGGCGTGAGGTGGTGGTGCAGCGGGTCGGCGCAGCTCTCGTCCAGCGCGTTGTGCGTGACGCGCTGCAGCAGCGCCGCGCCCCGGCCGCGCGTGCGCAGCTGCTCGGCCGCCAGCGCCGCGCCGTGCACCAGGCACATGCCCGCCTCCAGGTGGTTGGAGCGCTGCAACGCACGCCCGTTAGTCCCCACCAGCGTCCCCACGCCCACGCCCACACCCCAACGCTCCTCCTCGCGCCCCACCTCCATGTGCTTCTGCGCCATGTTGCTGAGCCACGTGAGCCGCAGGTCCGGGCTGTGCTGGTACCCGCGAGCGATCCGGTGCATCAGGTCCAACAGCATCTCCGGGTCCTCCTGGAATTCCTTCATCTTCACCGTGTCGCTCAGGATCATGTGCAGGTTGAATACTAAGTCCTTGACCTGGGGATGAGAAATTTGATTACTTTATGAAATGGTATCATATTTTGTGATTCTGATAAGTAATTACTCTATAATGGTCTGTGCTCGTACCTGTTCGGGGAAATTAGTGTCCTGCAGGTCCTGGTCGTGCTCCGCGTACATGAGCACCGTCTTGAGCGCTCGCCGCAGGGACTCCTCGCTGAACGTGGTGGACGTGCCCACCAGCGACGACAGCGACATCGTCACTTGCATCTTCACTCTGCTGAAATTCTGGCCACGACCACGAACATTTATTAATTTGGTATTTAAATGCAAAATAATTACGTTTTTTTTATTTTTATTATGACAATGTTTAAAATATATTTAATACCATTTCACTGCTATTCGCGACGATATTATACGGTGACGATATTAGCACTGTGACGTCACATGCACTAAGCAAGATAGAACAGCGAGTCATTGGTATTAAGTTTAAAAAAAAATCTTTTTATATTATAAGCGTTCCATTGCCGCAAAGACGAGGCGCGACTCACGTTCCCGAGGTGATAGTGGTGGCGCATGAGCGCGTACAGCGCCGCCGCCGCGTGCGCGCGCGGGCCCGCGCTCAGCGACGCGCAGTGGCGCAGCAGCACGCGGCACGTGCCCGGCCCCGCCTCCTCCGAGCACCACGACCAGCCCAGCTTCAGGATCAGCGAGCGCACCGACGCGAACATGTGCTGCAGCACCGCCGCGCTCTGGTTGCGCTGCAGCGCGCGCAGCAGCACGCCCAGCGCGCCGCTGCACGCCGACTGCCCCCACTCCAGCCCGCTGCACGACTGCGCACCCGGGCACGGTTAGAGCGGGGGGGACGGGCGCGGGGGGCGGCGGGGGCGGGGCGTACCTGCACGATGAGCTCGAGCGCGTGCAGCAGCGTGAGCGCCACGTCGGCGGCCAGCGCGGCGGCCAGCGCGGGCGTGGCGCGCGCGGGGGACGCGGGGCGCGAGCGCGCGGCGCCGCGCGGCCACTGCTTGCGCCAGCGCTCGCGACACGCGCCGCGCCCGCTCGAGCCGCCTGCAAGCGCGCGCGTGAGAGGCGGGGGCGCTGTACGCGCTCATGCGCCACCACTACCCGGCCTCTACTCACCTTTGCGCCGCATGATGAAGTCGGAGCGCGCCGAGCCCTGCCCGAGGATCACGTCCTCGAGCTTCGCCTTGATGTCCGTGGTCTTGCGCACGTTCTGCTGCGCGCACTTCAGGATTTCCTTGCGGCCCTGCAAGGGACGAGGACAGAGCCGTGAGCGCCATTCTACCGAGGGTCCCATGCGACACCTGGCAGCGAGCGTTGGGCACCTTGTACTCCTGGCACTTGAAGGCGAGGTCGATGAGCGCGAGCAGCGCGTGCAGGCGCGCGGGCGACAGCTCGGCGACGGCGGCGCAGAGCGCGCCGCGCTCGGCCCAGCGCAGCACCCACACGAGGCACATGAGCAGGTTGCGGCTCGTCTCGCTGTTGAAGGGCGCCCGCCCGCCGCTCTGCGACACACACAAATTATTCTAAGCGTCTTTTGTCTAGTCGACTAAAATTTTCAATCTTCAACAGTAAAATTATTTAAAAAACCACATACAGAAATATTATACAGTGTATAATTAGATCGAATATTTTCGCTTGAATATGCAACGAACCTGTTTGACCTCCTCCGGTGAGGAAGGCGCGTACATGTTTCCAAATTGGCTCATTTCGCCGTCCAACTGTAGCGTCTCTGGAAAGAGCAATACTGTAAATATTAGCCAAAGATCGGCCTTTTTCTTTTCCACAACACAAAATTATTAGTAATAACTTCAGTTCAGATCATTGTGGACAACAAGCGTTATTTAATTTTCATGTTAAAAAATAAGTACTTCCGAAAAGATAATGTTTGTTCCTTTGACCACAAGTTGTATTGAGAAGTTTAGAAGTAATATTATGGCTAATCTCACTCACCTATCTTTTAGTGACAATCCCAATGTCTTGTATAACAATTTCTTCAAATTAATTAGAAACAATTTTAAATCCATATTCTTCTAAAACAGTTAATACAAGAAACTATTTAAAATTCAATGATTGGGCGACTATTGGAATTTACAAAAGTAGGCTGGTACTGGTAGTTATTTAGACCCCAACAACTATAGGCCATTTCATTTCAATTCTACCTACCATCAGCAAAATATTTGAAAAAATTATCTGGTATCGAGCTTATAACGTCACGGGATGCCTTAAGAATTTTCTGTGACTTATCCAAAGCCTTTGATTGTGTTCAACATGAGACTCTGGTCAGGAAACTTTATCACTATGGAATTAGAGAATCTGCGCTCGACCTTCTGACTTCTTATCTTAACAATAGAATTCAGAGGGTTGACGTTAAAGGAAAATGGTCTCCTGGGATCTCAGTGTGTATGGGGGTCCCACAGGGATCAATTCTTGGACCTTTACTGTTTCTCACATATATAAATGACTTGCCCTTTCTTGTTGGGAACAAACATGATATAGTATTGTTTTCTGATGATACCTCCTTAGTTTTTAAAATTAATAGAAAACAGGTACAGTATGACGACGTAAACAATGCTATAGCTGATGTAGTACATTGGTTTAGTGTAAATAATCTTAGGCTAAATAACAAGAAAACAAAAATCGTGAAATTTAGTACACCAAATGTACAAAATGTAAAAACCGATGTACTCATCAATGGGGAATCGATGGATCCAATTGATTCTGCGGAGTTTCTTGGCCTAATTGTTGATGCCAAGTTGCAATGGGGCCCTCATATTAGCGGATTGGCGAGTAGACTGAGTTCTGCGGCATTTGCGGTCAAAAAAATTAGCTTATTTACCGATGTCGATACGGCTCGCTTAGTATATTTCAGTTACTTTCACAGTATAATGTCATACGGTATTATGCTGTGGGGCAACGCAGCCGCTTACCATACTATATTTGTGCTGCATAAGAGGGCTATTGGCACAATCTATAACCTAGGAGCTAAAGAATAGGAGTTAAGGAATAAATTTAAAGAAATCAAGATATTAACTGTTGCTTCTCAATATATTGTATGTCATGTTAGGTATGTAGGAAAAAAATATTACTGATTTTATGAGAAAATGTGATACTCATAGCATTGGTACAAGGAACAAACACAAACTTGATACTCCTGTTACTCGACTGCATTGAGTCAGTAACTCTTTTGTGGGGCAATGTATACGGTATTGCAACAGGATCCCAGAAAGCGTTCAAAATGACTCTGTGGCCAAATTAAAAAAAAATAATTAATTAACGCTTGTGTGCAAATGGTTATTATATAATTAATGCGTTTAAAATTTGATAGCACACCTTGGCAATGAAACGATCGCCTCCTGGCTATTTCATTTCATTTAAATTGTTTATATAACACGTGAGACAAAAAAAAACCCGCTGAGTTTCTTTCGCCGGTTCTTCTCAGGTCTGGGTATTTTCTTTCTGAACCGGTGGTTTATAACTACTGTTTCAATTGACTATCAATAAGAAAGTGTAATAATTCTATGTCGAATAAAGCAATTTGAGTTTTGATTTTCAATACGATCAATATGCATGGTCGCTTAAGGTTTTGTTTCAATATGTGTGTGTGTGTGTGTGTGTGTGTGTGTGTGTGTGTGTGTGTGTGTGTGTGTATGGGGTGTGGGGGGGGGGTATGTGTGTGTTACCCTTCCCGCTGTCGAAGCCGCGGTAGAGCTGCGGCTGCGCGTCCATGACGACGCCGAGCAGCGGCAGGTACAGCGCCGCCACGCGCGCCTTCAGCTCGGGCGGCGCCAGGCGCGGGTCGGCGTCGTGCGCCGTCAGCAGCGCCAGCACGGCGTTCACGGCCGCGCACTGCAGCACCGGGCTCCTGCGGGCCGACGCGTCAGCGCTGATGCCGCTACTGGCCCGTCTCAATTACAATTTCATTACTCAAAATTGTAATTGGTGGTAGGGCTTTGTGCAAGCCCGTCTGGGTAGGTACCACCCACTCATCAGTTATTCTACCGCCAAACAACAGTACTCAATATTGTTGTATTCCGGTCTGAAGGGTGAGTGAGCCAGTGTAACTACAGGCACAAGGGACATAACAACTTAGTTCCCAAGGTTGGTGGCACATTGGCGACGTAAGGAATAGATAATAATTCTTACAGCGTCAATGTCTATGGGCGATGGTGACCACTTACCATCAGGTGGCCCATATGCTCGTCGGCCAACCTATACCATAAAAAAAGAGTAATTGAGACGGACCCCATGTACAGACCATAAATGACTGAGCTTAGCTTGAGTATGTTAGAGTATGTGTACGATTCGTGTTAATGCAAGTCAATATCGAGTGGTAGTCTCACTGGAGCTCGAGAGCCGCCGTGAGGTCGGCCAGCAGCAGGCCGGCCAGGTAGTGCCGGCAGCGGAAGTCGGTGGACAGCGCCACGATCCGGCGGCGGCCGTCGTCGGAGCCCCCGGAGCGCGCGGACGGCGCGGGGGACGCCGCCCCCGACGCGCCGGGCGGCAGGCACAGCGACACGTAGTGCTCGTGCGAGCACACGATGCGCAGGAACGACAGCTGGAATGGCAAAAATAGACACGCTTACAGCTGCTTCTAGTGGCCAGGGCGCCAATAGTACCGAAGGAATAATAATAACAACGCCTTTCGATTACTGTTTGGACTACCACGATACTGTAGCGCATCAGAAATGTTCACTGAAAGGAGAGTACACGGTTTCTGGGCACTGATGCGTGTAAGAATTGCGAGCACCTGGAAAAGATATACTCAAAGCAATAATTCATTAGTAAAGGCATGCTCGAGCATTAATGTAGGATATCTGTTAGAGCATTGGTCCGAAATACACACACATTATCAAGGGGTATGCTAATGGTTATTGTGCGGTCAAGCTTGTGCTCAGAATATTAATAATATTAAGTTAAGGTCTTTGTTTTTTAAGTTCCTATTTGTCGATTTGAAGTGTAGTAAAGTTAAAAATTAAAAGTGTTTGTAAAATTGGAATTTTGGTTCTGGAAATAAAGTGATAAAAATAAAATAATGTTCTGAGTGTACCTTGTAGTGTACGAGTGGCACGGCATCCGGGAGGGAGGCGATCTTGGCGCACATCTGCTTGTGGTACCCGCGGATGAGGTTGAACACGTAGCCGCGGTCCATGATGCTGAGCAAGTCGAACATGAAGAACGCCAGGCTGTTATTCAGGCTCTGCGTGAGGCGACTATTCTTTCCGTATCTGTTGAGTTTAGGAACAGTTATATTGTATTAGCTCTCCACACAATAAAACACTTTTGATACACTATTTTCAATACCAATCATATACAAGCACTATCGAATCGTCATTTAACAATTGATTTAATAATTATTCTACAGTCGTATTAGTTAAATACAAATAGAATTATATACATATGTATGTAGTATAATCCTGCCTAGAAGTCAACAAGTATTAATTCCACGCTATATTCGGTGACGGCTATTTGCCAACGAGTAAGTTGGAAAAAGTGGAAGATGCCAAAATCTCTCAGAGTCGCATTTAAAGGTCTGGAGGCCCTGGGGCACATAGCAGTGGAGGCCGTAGACCAACAGGAGCGTGGAGATCCTAATAATTATATCATGGATTAATGGATTATCTTAAGGTTTTATTAATTTTAATCAGTAAGTATTTCTTGACTGGTATCGGTAACTTTTAAAATATTAAGTAGTAAGATTATTATAATTTGACTATATCTCGGTATTTGTTAACTCACTGAAAACTTTTGTGGCCCCCACTTATGTGGAGGCCCCAGGGCAGTTGCCCCGGTTGCCCTTCCCTAAATTCGGCCCTGAAATCTCTTTTAATACAAACAGGGATTCATAACGCAATACATCAATTCAATCGATAATTTATTCATTAATGATGAACAAATTGTTCATAAATCAAGAGTAGTTAAAGTGTATCGCACGTAGGGACTACCCACTTGGAGATGATCTCCGCGGTGACGTTGTTGACGAGGGTAGCGAGGTCATCCGTGAACTGGTCCGGGAAGCGCGCCTTGCGGGGCGCCTCGTGCGCGCCGCTCCAGTGCAGGTACTCCACCATGGACTTCACCATCAGCTCGAACAGCGCCCTGCACACACACACACACACACACACACACACGTTAAACTGGGGAGACTCGTTATTGCATTTGGTAATTTTAGTATGTAGTTTAGTTATACGATAATCAATATATTTAATGATATAGTTGTGTGTAAGTGTATAGGCGAATGAGCCTTGTCCCATATCAATTCTTGGTGGTATGTGGTCATAACAGCACATACCCACTGTTACTGTAAGAACAGTGGGTAGTTTACTTGGTGGTAGGGCTTTGTGCAAGCCCGTCTGGGTAGGTACCAACCACTCATTAGTTATTCAACCGCCAAATAACAGTACTCAGTATTTTTGTGTTCCGGTTTGAAGGGTGAGTGAGCCAGTGTAACTAAAGGCACAAGGGACATAATATCTTAGTTCCCAAGGTTAGTGGCACATTGACGATGTAAGGAATAGGTAATATTTCTTACAGCGTCATTGTCTATGGGTGATGGTGACCATTTACCATCAGGTGGCCCATATGCTCGTCCGCCAACCTATAACATAAAAAAAAAGAAATATCAACCATTCTTCATGGCCAGTTCGCTACTAATCTTGGGAACTAAGATATGATGTCTTCTGGCGTATTTACACTGAGTCACTTCCCCTTACAATTGTAACACAATAATACTAAGTTTTGCTGTTTGGCAGTATATCTGCAGTATACCACAGCTGGTACCACTCCAGAAGGACTTGCACAAAGTCTTACTACTAAGCTCAACAACAACAACAGCCTGTAAATTCCCACTGCTGGGCTAAAGGCCTTCTCTCCCTTTGAGGAGAAGGTTTGGAACATATTCCACCACGCTGTTCCAAAGCGGGTTGGTGGAATGCACATGTGGCAGAATTTCTATGAAATTTGTCACATGCAGGTTTCCACACGATGTTTTCCTTCACCGCTGAGCACGAGATGAATTATAAAGACAATTTAAGCATATGAAACAGCGGTGCCTGCCTGGGTTTGAACCCGCAATCATCGGTTAAGATGCACGCGTTCTAACCACTGGGCCATCTCGACTCACTAAGCTCAAATATCAATAAATTGTTATATTTTTACTAACCAGGAATTTTGCATGGCCAAGTCTCTGGTGGCGCCGCTCGCCACCACCCACTGCAGCGCCAGTTCCTCGTGGAGAATCTTGCAAGACCCATCAGTTAAAACTAGCAGAACAAAATAATCTTCATTATTTCAGAAATGTTAAACCATACATTGAAGGTATATAGCACATACTATTTTCAAATTTTAAAGAACGTCATGTAAGGTAAATGTAATGTGGTAGCATTACATAAATTTTTATCCCATCAAAAACATTAAACGTAAAAAAAATGCCAAGTCTCTCGATGCAGTCTTTCCATCGTAAAAAGTTTTGAGATCTCATAGAAGTCAAGTCCTATTCAAATTATATCGTAGTTATAAATCAACATTTAGTAATTGTATCAATAGTTTAAAACAGCCGCGAATCGCTTCGAGAAAAGATGGCCGTGCCCGTTTAGCTCGAGACTTGGCTGGGGCACTGCCGTGCCCCCAGAAATGGTAATACACTATTTATTTTAAAAAAAAAACTAAATATAAATAAATAAAATTATTTGTGTGAAATTAAATGTAAGCAAAAACATTGTACTCTCAATGGCAATGTTGCAATTAAAAAAATATGGAATGGATCCAATTTATTATAAATATAAATAAATATTTTCTTCGAAACGTTTGAAACAGAATTACTAGTCCCCTAAGCCTGAGTAATTGTATATGTGTAATGAAATGATATTTCATTATTCCAAATTTGCTGCTATCCGCGCGTTTTTAATCTGTAACTAAAAGTCAGTTTGCCGCGCATTTGATGGTTGAATGACAGAATGACGGATAATGTTTAGATTATTTTGAACTTTCGATTTTGTAAGAAAATAAAGAGATATAATAGAGGAGGCGATATTAGTGAACTTTAAATGTCGTTTCTTTGTATTTTCAGAGAAACAATTTGTGGTTCATTTTGAGCATCCTCAATAACCTATCTTTTATTTTTTTTTAATTTTTTTAAAATAAATATGAGACAACATCACATACATTACTCCGATCCCATCCCATCCCAATGTAAGTAGCTGAAGCACTTGTGTTATGGAAATCAGAAGTAACGACGGTACCACAAACACCCAGACCCAAGACAACATAGAAAACTAATGGTAATCTACATCGACTCGGCCAGGAATCGAACCCGGGACCTCAGAGTGGCGTACCCATGAAAACCGGTGTACACACCACTCGACCATGGAGGTTGTCAAATCTTATATGGTAGTGTGTATATATGGTAGTGTCGGCGGCGGCGGGGGCTCACCGGAGGGCGGCAGCGGCAGGCCCACGTCGCGGTCGGCCAGCGCGGGGCGCGGCACGCGGCACTGGTACTGGATGTAGCTGCTCAGCAGGCTGCTGCGCCCGTGCGCGTCGCACGACCCGCCCTCGTTCATGTTCTGCGCACGCGCACCACCACCATGGGATAAAAACATCTCTTAGACGTTTATACACTGTCTTTAATAAAACAGCATTATTAGGTACGTTGAAAGGATTCAAGCAGCATGTGTTAAGGATCGGAGATTGAATGCATAAATTAGTGTCAATTATAAAAAAAGAACTTTTACTTGGTGATAGGGCTTTGTGCTAGCCCGTCTGGATAGGTACCACCCACTCGTCTGTTATTCTACCGCCAAATAGCAGTACTCAGTATTGTTATGTTCCGGTTTGAAGGGTGAGTGAGCCTGTGTAACTACAGGCACAAGGGACATAACATCTTAGTTCCCAAGGTTGGTGGCGCATTGACGATGTAAGGAATAGTCGATATTTCTTACAGCGTCATTGTCTATGGGTGATGGTGACCATTTACCATCAGGTAGGCCATATGGTCGTCCGCCAACGTATTCCAAAAAAATAATTAGGGTACTGACGGTGATGTCGGTGAAGAGGTGCGCGAGGCACGTGAACACGTCCTGCGCGATGTTGAGCGGCGCGCCGGCCAGCGCGGGCGCGGCCGCCAGCAGCTGCAGCAGCTTGTCGCACACCACCGGCAGGTAGCGCGCCAGGCACTCCACGCTCGCCGTCGGCAGCTCCGCTATGCTGAGTTAGGGGAGAGGTGTATTAATAGAACCACGCTTTAACACACTTCGAGGTCCGGATTGAAGGTTTTTCTGACTTGGAACACACGGAGACTGGGGGGGGGGGGAGTTATAGCATCACGCTTACTCACACTGCCAGATCCGGATTAAAGGTTTTTCTGACTTGGAACACACGGAAAACGCGTAAACTCTTTTCGGTGGTATTGGACTTCCAAAAATTGAATTAATATTAAGTGCTTTTATATTTAAGCACTGTACATGTATGTATGTACACTGTAATATGTATTAAGCTGTTTACTAGTCAATCTTGAGATTGGTCAAAACTTAGGAGTAAAATAATGTATGATTATTGATTATTATACTAAATCCCACTGAACAATACGAATAACACAAGATGGGTTATTAGTTTTGACGACCTCCGTGGTCGAGTAGTGTGTACCCCAGTACTCATGTGTACGCCACTCCGAGGTCCCGGGTTCGATTCCCAGCCGAGTCAATGTAGATTACCATTAGTTTTCTATGTTGTCTTGGGTCTGGGTATTTGTGGTACCGTCGTTACTTCTGATTTCCATAACACAAGTGCGTTAGCTACTTACATTGGCATCAGAGTAATGTATGTGATGTTGTCCAATGTTTATTTTGGGATCAGAGTGATCTATGTGATGTTGTCTCATATTTATTTATTTATCAGCTATTCTACCGGCAAATAACAGTATATAGAGTCAGTTTGTGGCACATCGGCTACGTCGATGTTGAAAAAGTTAATTTGTTTTCTATGTTTTTTTGGGTCTAGGTGTGGTACCGTCGTTAATTCTGATATTCCATAACACAAGTGCGTTAGCTACTTACATTGGGATCAGAGTAATGTATGTGATGTTATTCAATGTTTATTTATAAGACTGACCTGGCCCGCAGCTCGGCTTCCATGTTGGCGAGTCCGATCCTCGGCGGGATGTTGCCCTCCTGTACCGCCTCGCACGCCATTGCGAACCGCTCTATGTAACCATCCTGTGATATAATTACACATCAATGACCTTGAAAAATTATCATAAACAAATTAGTTTTATTCTAAAAATAGCTAATCTGATTGTTATGAAGCTATTATATTGTGATAGTTTACAGTTTCAATACAAATTTGTATGTTTATATGTGTAGTTTACTTTGTTAATATATTTAAAACGAAGCTAGCGTTGCCAGTATTGCCAATGCAAGCGCTGCTAAAAACTATAATAGATGCACGAAATTTGGGACACGCATCTTTCACAGACAAGTCACATACACCATGTTTATTTTTAAAACAAATAGAAATAAATAAACACAGTAAGTGTTTTTCGACTCTAGAGTTGAGATGGCCCAGGGATTAGAACTCGTGCATCTTAACCGATGATTCCCGGTACAAACCCAGGCCAGCACCACTGATTCATGTGCTTAATTTGTCTTTATAATTCATCTCGTACTCGGCGGTGAAGAAAAACATCGTGAGGAAACCGGCATGTGTCAAATTTCATAGAAATTCTGCCACATGTGCATTCCACAAACCCGCATTGGAACAGCGTGGTGGAATATGTTCCAAACCTTCCCCTCTAAGGGAGAGGAGGCCTTTAGCCCAGCAGTGGGAATTTACAGGCTGTTATTGTAAGTGTTTTTATGAAATTCCACTGGCAATTAAAGTTATAAGAGTCGGTAACACCTTCAATAAATCTAACTCACTTGTGGGTGTACAGTCGTATACGCATCGAGAGATACATTGAAGATAGGCTTGTGATTGTCGAT
This sequence comes from Vanessa cardui, assembly GCF_905220365.1. Lineage (NCBI taxonomy): Eukaryota > Metazoa > Arthropoda > Insecta > Lepidoptera > Nymphalidae > Vanessa > Vanessa cardui. The sequence continues at coordinate 1,595,725 of NC_061129.1, forward strand.
CCATCTCGTCCCGGGGAGCAGCACGTCGGGGAAGATGTACGAGTAGTTGGGAGGGGGCTCCTCCTGCATCACTGGCAGGCTGAACTCGCCGCAAGTCAGCTTACCGTTGCGGCAAAGCGGCAGCCACTGAAAACATGACATTTTTATGTTATCGGTACTGTAATTAAAATAAATAATAAATAAATATGAGACAACATCACATACATTACTCTGATCCCAATGTAAGTAGCTGAAGCACTTGTGTTATGAAAATCAGAAGTAACGACGGTACCACAAACACCCAGACCCAAGACAACATAGAAAACTAATGGTAATCTACATCGACTCGGCCGGGAATCGAACCCGGGACCTCAGAGTGGCGTACCCATGAAAACCGGTGTACACACCACTCGACCATGGAGGTCGTCATTCATCATCGTCAATTGTACTAGTGCCACTAGTGGCTGTAATTTTTTTAGACTTAATTTAAGTTATTAGACTATTCTTTCGCCGGTTCTTCTCAGGTCAGGGTGGTCCTTTTTCCGAACCGGTGGTAGTGTTTATTTGACTATCAATAAGTAAGTGTGATGCTTCTATATTGAATAAAGGAATTTGAGTTTGAGTTTGAGTCTTATACTACCTGTTGACTTCCAGGCAGGATATATTAATTTAATAATTGTATTAACTAACATGACTGTATTTTTTTAAATGTTGAAAAAGATTAACTACTGAGTTTCTTGCCGGTTCTTCTCGGTAGAATCTACTTTCCGAACCGGTGGTAGCTTCACTTGATTGTAAAATGACGATTCAAAAGTGCTTGTAAAAGCCCACTTGAATAAAGTATACTTTGATTTTTTTTTAATTTAATATTTTTGCGAAGGTCACTCTGGAATTCTATGGTAATTTCTAGACGAAAATTCCAATAGATAACAAGTACTGTGAGGAGCTGAGATGGCCCAGTGGTTAGAACGCGTGCATCTTAACCGATGATTGCGGGTTCAAACCCAGGCAAGCACCACTATATATATGTGCTTAATTGTGTTTATAATTCATCTCGTGCTCGGCGGTGAAGGAAAACATCGTGAGGAAACCTGCATGTGTCTAATTTCATCGAAATTCTGCCACATGTGCATTCCACCAACCCGCATTGGAACAGCGTGGTGGAATATGTTCCAAACCCTCTCCTTAATGGAAGAGGAGGCCTTATCTCAGCAGTGGGAAATTTACAGGCTGTTACTTTACATTTTTTTACTTTTACTGTGAGGAGGTAGGAATGTTAGACTACAGGGTAGAGTGAGACAGACCGAGTATCCTAGCGTGGTCTCGACGCTCTTCTCATGTTCGGGCGCGACCGGCTTGCGCTGGCACGACACGTGCAGGAACGTGAATAGTAGGTGGTGCTGGTCGCCCAGGTCAGCCGGCAGCTTCAGCTTCACCTCATCGTACAGCGACGGGCTCCTGGGGACAGACGAAAGAAGATGAAACATTTATTTTATTTACTGAAATGTTATATTGACCGTTATTAAATAGGACAAAAGGAGGACTTGAAAGCGTTCTCTGCCACTCAATCTTTAGGTTAGATTCAAATAGAAAACTATGAAAACTTGACGAACTCCATGGTCGAGTGGTGTGTACACCGGTTTTCGTGGGTACGCCACTCTGAGGTCCCGGGTTCGATTCCCGGCCGAGTCGATATAGATTACCATTAGTTTTCTATGTTGTCTTGGGTCTGAGTGTTTGTGGTACCGTCGTTACTTCTGATTTCCATAACACAAGAGCTTCAGCTACTTACATTGGGATCAGAGTAATGTAAGTGATGTTGTCTCATATTTATTATTATTATTATTATGAAATAATATACTTCTACATAAAACAATAAAAAAGAACACATAAATACATATTATCTATGCTAAAAACATATAACAGTCAGGACAACAGGAACTATGGGCTTTCTGACAATGTGTGCTCACGTAGTAATTTAATCATTTTGAAAATAGAACAATACAACTAACAGATTATCAAATAATCTTTTTCAGGAAAACATATTAATTGTATTCTATATGTATCCGCAAACGTCTATCCATCAAATTACAATAGAACAATGTGGCGGGTAGGACATTATTTATTAAAAGAGTAAGTGTTTCATTCAATAGTGCAATAGTAATGGACAGTAAATATATATCTTAAGATTTGTGTCACAGAAATAACTTACTTATTGTGGTAAAGTACGGTCGTGTATGCCTCTGTGCTGAACTCCGGACACGAACTGCGACCGAATATTGCTGGGAGGGCGGAGGCCTGATCTTCACCGGCCATGAGTTGGATTCTCACCTAGTTATAAAAATATTGTATATATTTATTACAATGATTCTATACATGTATCTTACAATGATCAACCTTGTTGTGTTCCGTATAAGGATTATTTTACGTCGGCAGCAGGTACTGATAATATAATAAGCACAATATCAATATATACATATGACGACCTCCATGGTCGAGTGGTGTCTACACCGGTTTTCATGGGTACGCCACTCTGAGTTCCCGGGTTCGATTCCCGGTCGAGTCGATGTAGATTACCTTTAGTTTTCTACATTGTCTTGGGTCTGGGTGTTTGTGGTACCGTCGTTACTTCTGATTTTCATAACATAAGTGCTTAAGCATTAACATTGGAATTAGAGTAATGTATGTGATGTTGTCTCATATATATATATATATGCCTGTTGCGAACTGATATTTATGAAATTTGATATGAAGCACCCTTGAACCCCATGGAAAGACGGGCTAGCCACCTCTAAATCGCGAGCAAAGCCGCAAACCACGACTAGTTGTAAATAGGTCAGCTTAATGTTTGTACGAAGACGTGATAGGTGTCGAGTCCAGAGGTGTAGTCAAATCATCAGTTTTCAAGTACACAAAGGGCAGCCCCCCAGACGGGAGGCCTAGGGAGCTTAGGGCTCACGGTGATGTTCCTGGCGGAGGCGGCGCGCGACGCGTAGGCGGCCAGGTTGACGTCGCGCGCGCACACGAACAGCAGGTTGCGGTACTGCACGTGCGGCAGCGCCGGCGCGCTCGCCGGGAACGACAGCACCTCCTTGCACGGACGGGCGTTCTCCTCCACTGGGGGGGGGGGGTCAACGTGTAATAGTCTATTCCATTTTTAAAAAAACAACTAAAGTTACACGTGTTTTGTCACGTTCTGTTACATTAACATTTATTATTAGAATTTGATGTACAACGCGATTCATATAAGGATACGGGTGACCTTGAGACATGTTGTGACATCTGAGTAGTTTTGAAGTATTTCTCAAATGAATAATGTCTTTAATATATTCGATAACCTTTAAATTAGTGGTTCTTAGAATATTCTAGTAATATATGTCATATTTTTTTTTTTTTTTTTATCGTATAGGTTGGCGGACGAGCATATGGGCCACCTGATGGTAAGTGGTCACCATCGCCCATAGACAATGACGCTGTAAGAAATATAACTATTCCTTACATCGTCAATGTGCCACCAACCTTGGGAACTAAGATGCTATGTCCCTTGTGCCCGCGGTTACACTGGCTCACTCACCCTTCAGACCGGAACACAACAATACTGAGTACTGTTATTTAGCGGTAGAATAATTGATGAGTGGGTGGTACCTACCTAGACGGGCTTGCACATAGCCCTACCACCAAGTAATATTTATTCAAAGTACCGTTGTAAGGCGCTAGCTTAGCTAATTCCGGCGTGAGTCCATTCTTGATCTCGTCAGGGCACGGCGACACCTCGATTTTCAGGATACCGGGGATGCACTTCAGCTTCTTCGGAGCCGAGCTGGGCCGCTTGATCTCGGCGAGGAACTTGTACAGGTCCTCGTCGCGGAGCTTGTCCGTTTCCTAACGAATTCATTTGACAACATATCATGAAACTGAGAAAGTAGACGAAATATCGAATGCAAGATTTAATTCACTTCAGTATGAGGATGAATGAATGAGGAATGAATTTAGCGCGCGTTGAGCACGCGTGGCGAGTACCTGTTTGAAGAAGCTGGTGACGGTGATGACGATGGTCTTGAAGGCGTCGAGCGCGGGCGCCAGGTCGTCGGCGGCGGGCGCGCGGCGCTCCACGGAGCCCTTGCGCGACAGCGAGCCGCCCACCTCGCCCGCGCGCCGCCGCAGCTGCTCCAGGCTGCTGGACGACGCCTTGCGGTCTGCGGGCCGGCTCGCATGGCGTCAGTGGCCCGGGCTGCCGGCGGACCCCCCCCCCGCCCCCCCACGGCACTCACCCAGGCTGTTGGTGTGCGAGTCGCGCTCCTCGCGCTCGGCGCCCGCGGTGCCGCTGAGCACGCTCAGCAGCGACACGGCGCTCCAGGCCAGCGGCATGCGGTACTTGCCGAGCCGCGTGCACGCAGCCTGCGCGCTGGCGCGGACCTTCTCCCGGTTCTGGACATATTTATAATTTGAAAATTTAGCGCACGATTTAATTCAGTACATTTCTTACTAGAACTAATTATAGTACGACACAAATTAGACGTAGCATCGGAAAATGCAATGGAATGAAAATAAAACCCGATTACTGCCGATTTACGCAACCAATAGAAATAGCTCCCTATCGCGCCATTCGACGCTATTCGTCGCTATAGATTCACGCGTCAGAGAAAAAAAGTACATGTAAATCGACGCGTCAAATTGACGAATATATTAGGTCATATGACATCACAAGTTATTACGTTTGTGTAAAGATCATATTTGCATGAGAAATAAATATTGAAAATTTTGGGATGGCGTACTCCATTCGGATGTGATCGGTTTTACGAATTTTGCCGATGCGACATCTAAGTTGTCTCATACTATACTTGATATAAATGAAAAGTTCTACATTTAAATTAATCTTATATAAAGCTAATATAAGAATGCAAAGTGTCGTTGACCTTGTCGTCCTTGACGTAGGGCTCGACGCACTCGTTGACGTCGCCCTGCAGCACCTTCTCGACGCGCACGACGAGGAACACGTCGGGCGAGGGGCTCAGGATGTCGAAGACGGCGCTCCGGCTGAGCGTGGAGAGGTCGGCGTGCGGCACGTGCGCGGCCAGCATCTGCCGCGTGCACTCCGAGTTCAGGTTGAAGTAGAAGTTCTCCGATAGCTTCTTCTTCTCTTTGGCGTCGTACAGCGCCATCGACGCGAACAGCGGCTCGATGTCCAGTTCCAATCTAGTGATGCACGGAAATGCGCGGGAAATTACTTTAACGAAAATATAATCAAATTACTATTATCTATTAAATGTGAAGAGATAGACTGTTAAATTCCCACAGCTGGGTAAAGGAGGGTTGAAAATTGTTGCTAACTCTATGAACAATTACACTTCTGGACAATTTTATATACATATTTTGCCTGCATTAAGTTATTTTACTTACTGTTAATTACATAATAATTATTACTCTATTTACTATTTATATCTCATCTTTAAAAATTCAATATAAATTAAGTAAAAGTAATCTTGATCCGTGAGCTTGGGTATCACTTTAATAAATTTTAATCACTTATAAAATAAACTAATTTTCTCTAATATTTATTAATTTCAATAAGCAACTGTTACATAATATGTGGTACTCACTTAAGTTGATGGCACACGACCATTATCCTGTGACCCATCAGCTCGCACGGCATCTCAGCAGCGAGACGTCGCTCCACCGCTTCCTCTTCGTCGAGGTAGGGGGCGTACAACCCGAGGAGATCTGTTTGACGATTCTCTAATCTGAAACAAAACATGTATAACTAACTGTCACCCACGGCTTCGCCCGCGTTTTAGGGGACGGTTATCACGTGTTAGGCAAAAAAGTAGCCTATGTCCTTTCTCTGAGTTCAAGTAGGCTTCACACCAAATTTCATCAAATATAGTATATTTGTTTGGTCGTCAAAGAGCGACAGACAGATAGAGTCTTACTTTTACATTTATAATATTATTATAGAAGTACAGATTGCACAAACATTACCAGACAAAGTACTGTTACTCATGGTTTTTTGTACAACTTGCAATACAGCATCAAACTGCTGTCGCTGACTTTTTAAGTCAGCGAGTTCATGATACTGAAGACAGTAAATTTCATCATTTTCGATTGATATATATGGTACAGATAGACGGAATAATGGGCTAGCTCATGGAAAATTGACACTAATGTCTATGAATATTGGTGCCGTCAAAATCCTTACCACTAATGAGTTACTAATCTTGAGAAATTAGATGATATTCGAGATGCTGGCTCATTCACACTTCATACTCACACAACAATATTAAGTACTACTGCTTGGCTGTGGAAATTATAAGTGGATGGTACCTACCCAGACAAACTTGCACAGAGCCCTACTACTAAGTGAATTTACTTATAATAATATGTATAATACGAGACAACTTAGGTGTGGCATCAGCAAAATTCGACAAACCGATCACATCCGAAATAAGTATGCTATCTCAAATAATCAATATTTATTTCTTACGAGAATATGATCTTTACACAAAAATAACTTGTAATATCATATGACCTTTTTTTGTCTTTTCATCATATGTCCTAATATATTCGTTAACTTGACACATCGACATGGTTGAACTGACGTCTGACGCAAGAATCTATAGCGACGAATAGCGTCGAATGGCGCGATAGGGAGCTATTTCTACTGGTTGAATAAATCGGCAGTAATCGATTTCATTGCATTTTCCGATGCCACATCTAAGTAGTGTCGTACTATACTATATTAGTTTTATACCTAATACAATTTAATTAATCATCAAACCTCTTAGCTTCATTGATAGCATCAACTTGGTCCAGTGGTTTCTTTTCAAAGACATCAGGCAGTAACGGATCTGAGGAGGAGCTGCGCAAGTCCAGGCTCGCCCAGGAGCCCCGCGGCGTCAGCGTCTCGTTGCACGACGAAGACGAAGATATCGACGCCACTGACTGGCGCCCACTCGATGGTTGCGATTCAAACTGTAAACAATCGTGAAGACTTCGTTAATTGCTCACTAGTATTTCGAACGCTGAAATTTACTAGACATTTTTAATTTTGCCGTTTCGTAAACTCAAATCGTAATCTCAAGGCATATTATTCGATACAAGATTTTATAGATGATAAAAAAGCGTGAAGTTAATACCTGTTGACTTCCAGGCAGTTATACACTTATATTACATACATATATATGTAATTGCATTAAACTAACATGACTGTGCTTTTCAAATGTTGAAAAAGAGTAACTACTGAGTAGCTTGTCGGTTTTTCACGGTAGAATCTTCTTTCCAAATCGGTGGTAGCTTCATTTAATTGTTAAATGTCGATTCGAAAGTGCTTGTAAAAGCCTACTTGTATAAAGTTTATTTTGATTTGCCATATCGGTTGTCTAAGTAGAATATACAGTGGACCCTCGGTAATCAGACAAACGTAGTGCAGGGCAGAGTCGGACTATCGAAATTGTCGGATTACAGAGTAAGATTCCTCAAAAGTCCAGAATTTTTTACAAGAGAGTACCTTGTAATCCGACAAATCACATATCCAATGATTACATTCTGTATGTTATACTCTGGAGTATAAATAAGTGATAGCTATCACATATAGTCAAAATCAAAGTAAGCAATCAGAATCAAAACAAAAAACGCGTCAGGCACCATAGCGGTGGGGCACAGGTAACCTGTTCAATCATACATTATCTAATAATAGCCATGTCGGATTAACGGGAGTCCACTGTATTTTGAGCTGGAATTGTCAACCTGCTTTTGATGTAGTTTTGTTTTACCAGACGGTGCTCAGAAGTAGGTAGAGAGAGAAAGATAGATAGAATATACTTTATTGTACACCACAAACAATAAACTTTACATGGAACAAAAAAAATAATAAATTAAAATGTACAAAAAGGCGGTCATATCGCTAAGTAGCGATTTCTGCCAGACAACCTTTGATTTGGGGAAATTGTGCAGCGAAAAGGTAGGTGGTGCCTAATATATACAATAATACATATATAAATAAACATACATACATATATACATAAATATATATACTAATAAAATAAATGATCAATTACACATATAAATATAAATTAATATAATAATATATAAGTCGTCTCAAATTTAATTATGTAAACACAAAATTTTAAATAAGTCACAGTATGTAAAAAAAAAGAAGAAACAAAATAAAATTAACAAATAAAACATAAAAACTATACAAGACCATATAGTGACTAAGTTTCCATAGCCAGATAGTGCTCTTTTACCAACCTCTTAAAAGACAATAGCGTTTGCGCTTGCTTAATGTTAATGGGTAAAGCATTCCACAGTTGGATAGCCTGTACGGTAAAGGACATTTTGAAAAATTTTGTGTTATGCACAGGTATCCTCAATGTCAGATTTTCAGCCGATCTTAACCCTTTATTATGTAGTCCTAGGAACTCAAATTTTTCCTTTAAATAAGTCGGGGCATTAACAATAAACAAGACGCAATAAAGAAGCGAGAGAACATGCAGATTCCGGCGAAAGCGAATAGATAACCACTTGAGTTTAGATCGAAAGTTCGAAACATGGTCATACTTGCGCAAGCCAAATATGAAACGTATAGCAATATTTTGGAGTCGCTCAAGTTTGTTTAGTTGGTCCTTGGTTAAATTAAGATAGCTTGCGTCAGCGTAATCGAGAATAGATAGGAGTAAAGATTGTGCTTAAATAATTTTAAATTTGGAAGGAAATAACGCAGACGCTGTAGAGATTTGATGGAGCCAATAGTTTTCCGACTTAGTTCTTTAATATGGCAGTTCCACGATAGAGTATTATCTAAATGTATACCTAGATTTTTAACATTTGTACTATAAGGTATTACGGGATTATTAAATTTTATGTTAGGTAAATTAGAGCAAACCACTCTCGAAACCAAACTTTGGCTGCCAATAATAATGGCCTGAGACTTAGAGGCCTTGACCTTGAGACCATGAGACTTACCCCAATGGCAGATCTCTTCCAAGTCATTATTAATGGCAGAAATAGCAAGAGGTAGGTTCTCTAGGGTGGAATGGCGATAAATCTGTATATCGTCTGCATACATGTGAAAGAGAGAAGTGATTTTAGATGTTATAGAATTAATAAATAGTGAAAAGAGTAAAGGAGACAAGACGCCGCCTTGAGGTACGCCGGATTTTACAACACTCCAAGACGAGACAGTCTCATCAATACGGACACGTTGCCGGCGCCCTCGTAGGTAACTGCGAAACCAATCAATAACTGACGGAGATATGTTAACAGAACGTAGCCGATCTAACAGTATATCATAGTCGACAGTGTTAAAAGCATTGCAAAGTCCAGTAAAGTCATAACTGTTAGGTGCTTAGGTACCTGGTGCGAGGCCAGCTCCTCCATGGAGGTGGACTGCTCGGCGTCTATCTCGTAGGTGTGCGCGGGCGCGGCGAGCAGCTTGTCGAGGCGCTCGCCGAGGCGCTCGTGGCCGCTAGCGGAGCCCGAGTGCGCGCGGTACTTGTACTCCACCACCGTGTAGTCCGACGTGTAGCAGCTGATGCAATCGCGGACGAACATCGGCGCCTTGCTCCTGATTCAACATACGAGTACGTGCCACTTACGTCCTTTATATTATATGTGAGAAAATGATTTTTTTTTTCTCTTTATTGTTCAAAATACAAAAGAAAATACAGCTTAGATTAACAATATAGAATGCCACGAAAACCCCTAAAGGGTTGGGCAAGTTGCTATTTACAAGTAACAGTAGGTACATATAACTACTAGAAGTATTATATTACATAAACATTACATAAAGATAATTTTCATATGTACAAGGTTTTATATAAATGTCTATATCTGTATAAATATATATATATATATATATATATATATATATATATATATATATTATTGTTATTTTTTTTTATGCGTAGACATTCATTAGTAATATACAATTTTTTTATATAATAGAAAAGTTCAATGTAACCAACTGGATTTTGGAACTTTCCAGTATCTATACTCTACTGGTACGTGCTGATACATGCGTCAAGCTATCGGTCCTGAGCTTGAATTTTTTTTTAAGAGAGATACACCCTTTTTTGTTTTATTCACTGATAGTTGTCAACCGCAGTTGATTTCGTTTTAGGGATTGAACATGCGTTAGGCCCATGTCATTCATACGACTATAAGACAAACGGCTGTCGTTCGAAAATATATTTTTTAAAGTACAATAACAATTATGTATGCAATTTTAAGTAAACTCAATAAATGCCTTTCACTATTAAATGAGATGGAGATAGAAAAAATTTATGTCGATATTTCACAAAGGTTTGAAGTGGCAAAACATAATTACTTAAGTACTGTGAATCCAGTGACATAAAAAAAAACAATTACTTCGTTGCATAGTGTAATCAGTCACAGTCAGTATTTACGTTAAAGTTATAAGTTATATATGACTTAATTTTCAACTTACAGATCTTCATCTGGTAGTACATGGGTCAATGTCCGGATGCGGCGTGGAATGGTCAGCAGTTCGATGTCGTTGGCGGGGTAGGCGAGGGGGTCCCGCTCCCCCATCAGCCGGTCGCATACCTCCTCGTAGTCTGGTGGCTCGATCATGTCGGAGAGTGATATCTGTGGCAAGGTTTAAATCTACCTCAGTTGGTTTAAATTTGGAATGACTTAAAACAAATATATGTCATAATATTTTTTATTTTTTATACAAAACTTTTTTTTTAAATTAATTTAATTAAGAGCTAAGATACTACATTGTACATCTCAAAACTGGATGACAATGTATAAATTCGCTTCCTTGTCTGTTTATTCAGATCAAATAGTGCAATGGAAAGTTAAGTGAGGACTATGATTAATAAAAATGTGCAGTTAATATTTACTGTTACAAGGTATATTTCGATAAGGTTTAAGCTAAAAACTACTTAAATAGATTTTCTATGAATTCAAATAAAATATGAAAAAGACATGTTTATAGAAGAAGGTCCTTCATGGGGTACTGCATTTGTTTCTATATAAAGATACCGCAGATATTTTTAACTTAGCATATTAAAAAAATTAAAGGTCATGTCAAAAGGGATTATTGATTTCTAGGAAAAAAAATATGTGATTGTTCCTACCGTCTGTAAATAAAATGGTGCAAAAGAGTTACAGTTCTACTTGATATAAAAAAAATTATGTAATTGTTCCTACCCTCTGTACTTAAAATGGTGGAAAAGAGTTACAGATTTTCTGACCAGTTCTAATTGGTATAATCTACTTTCATTTGAGCTTTAAATTATACTCAACACTGTAGCATGACGATTCAAAAGTGCTTTTGTAAGCCTACTTGAATGAAGTATATTTTGATTCTGGAATATAATCCCTAAGAAGAGATGCCACAAGATGATAATTATGAGTATTGGGCGATTGGTAATTCAATGCAAATTAAAAGTAATGATTATATCTTTTTTTTTAAAGTAACAGACTGTAAATGTTCGTTTTTTAAGCATACATTTAAAACATACAAAAAGTATAAAATTTTGTCCTAGAACTCAGAGCCATAACTTTGGACATACTTGTTACCCCAGACAAATTATGGAAGAAAAAAAAGCAGTACACATTCTAACAAAGTTACATGAACACCAAAATATTTTTATTAATTAAAATAATAAGAGATTTTATTTAATAAAAATACAAGATTAGTAAATAAGACCCCTGCCATTAAGTCACTACCGTCCAGAGACATTTATATTATAACAAATATAAAGCATTTACCTTACATGGCCGTTGTTTATTGGGAATGATGATGATACAGTTGTTAGTTAGTACTTGAGCAGAGGTGGCCCAGTGGTTAGGACACGTGCATCTTAACCAATGATTGCACATTCAAACCCAGGCTAGCACCACTATATATATGTGCTTAATTTGTGTGTATAATTCATCTCGTGCTCGGCGGTGAAGGAAAACATAGTGAGGAAACCTGCATATGTCTAATTTCATCAAAATTCTGCCACATGTGCATTCTACCAACCCACATTGGAACAGCATTGTGGAATATGTTCCAAACCGTTTCCTTAATAGGTGAGGAGGCCTTATCTCAGCAGTGGGAAATTTACAGGCTGTTACTTTACTTTGTATGTTACATCTCTGGTGCAGGTTAATGAATCAAAGCCAAAAAAAAGGACTTTAAAAAGATTTTTGAAAGACATTCTCAAAGTATTGGTTACTATGTCTTAAATATTTATTGACATTTTCTTTTACTGATTAGCAAATTTACCCTTTAAACCGGATTACAACAAAACTAAGTATTGTTGTTTGGTGGTGAAATATCTATAGTTTAACAGCCTTTTATATGCTTACAAGTATGTAATGCCTATATCTATTTAATATATAGAACACTAGATTAAAATATAAAGATTAAAAAATTTAAAGGGTAAATATTTACCACACAAAATCACATCTTATCTTTTTACTAGGGTAATTTAAAAAATATATATGTATTTGCTTCTTATAAACTTAAACACAATTTTCGTTGGAATTGATAAAAAAAAAATGAGATTTTTTTTCTTATTCTGGCAGAATACTAACAAGTATAAAACATAAGGGCTGAAAATAAAATACCATAGAGAATATACCATTATCATTCCAATTGAAGACTGATTGAAGATAAACCAACCTTTGTTTTATGTATTCCATACAACTTGCTAATAGAACAACTATACTGTGCACTACTAACGGTACTTAATGAATATATCTTTATTCATAAAATAACACTCATACACTTAACTGCTTATATCCACTTCAATTTTACTCACAAAGTTACAATTACAGCTAAAATATCTGACTTAGATTATATATTAAAAACTGTAATACCAATTAGTAGTTACTCTATATATAAATGAATAAAACCAATCATACACAACTATAATATCAAAGACATGCTGTGATAAAAAGAATAGTAAATGCAAAGCATTTCATAAGGAAGGATACTTAAACAACAGATGGCTCGAGCATTACATTTAAATTGAATAATATTTACGGCATATTCTATACAAGTCAGGCAAATTGTAATTTACTTTTGGTCAATATTTATACTGACCAAAGTAAAGCACATAGGTATATATTTTCCTTCTATTAGAAGATTATTAGAAACTATAATAAAACATATGTATTAAATATAAGGAAAATACTAATTATCAGAGTGAATAATAAGTATGTGGTATTTACAACACGGAATACGAATAAGGGCAGTATGGAGCGAATCACAGGCATGCACTAGCGACTAATAAGATTCCTGACTCACTGAAGAAGAGCACCCTGATAGAGTCCCGACCTTCGACTGGCTAGCATACACCTTACGAGCGTCCCCCGCATTCCTATAAATATCGAAAAATCAATCCTCCAGCATTTATTAATACTCTCACCGAAGTTCATGCATGGTTAAACAGTTAGACCCATAAAAGGATTAGAGAACCATTTACCCGGAACAATTCTGGTATTTTCGTCCTAGAGTCATCTAAAATTAGATGAAAAGATCACAGCTTTATCTCTAAAGCTTTAAAAATATATAAATAACACACAATATTGTAAAAACGTTAGTTTTGTTTACGGAAACGCTTCCTTTAATGTTTGACAAATTGACAGTTGACAGTTGAGTTAACATTCAAGAATCCTGTCTTTTTTATTTAACTTAGCAGATAAATAACTTAAACTGCTTTATTGTTACTTTAAATATGTTTTACAATTTAATATTTTACATTATTTTTAAGGAAAGATCGGAGGTGTCAAAATACAACAAATGGTTCAAAATAATGTTGGCTTGTGTAGTTTATATTCAATAAATTATTTATTTTGTATATATTTTCATTTCTAACAATCAGTTTTTGTCTTGGTAGCATCGAGTTGATTTGTTGCTAGAGCCAGGGCACAGATAATCCATATTGGGGTTTTTATAGGTTGTTTATTTACAATACGTACTTAGCTCCCTCTATACCTAGAGGGATCGGAATCTGCAGTCATACCATGTTATGGTAACAGATCCTGATGAATGGTAGAGGTGTAAACTCAAAACTCATTGCAGGTCACGCAACCGGAAATATTAGAAAGTAATTAGCGAAATTTAACAAACCTTAATAATTATAATATTTATAAGATACGTATGTATGCTTACTAAATATCTTAAGTCATTTCATGAGTGAGATATGAAGATAGCTTCACTTAATTGTAAAATGACGATTCAAAAGTGCTTATAAAAGTCTACTTGAATAAAGTTTATTTTTATTTTGATTTTGAGTGAATTCTTCTGACATTAATCTCTGGCTAAATAAAATTAAAAATTTAATATCAGTCTGAAGTTCGGAATTTGGAAAAATATGTACACTTCCGTTTCTCGTAAAGCAGTAACGCCTTTGTTTCTGAACCTGAATACTTGCTGGTCGTTAGGGATTGCTATCATGACGGGGAGTGCGAGGTTGTATACAATACTTCTCTTTACGAATACACTTGTATAATTTTGATTTAAATCGTTTACGGAGATTTCGTCGTCATGTATAATATTATAGTATTAGAAATATGAAAGAAGCGGTAAAGAGAGTGTAGTGGGGGAAGATGGATTGTATACAACAACTTATTTCTTTTTATATTAAAAATAATAATAATTTCATAATTATATACTTTATATTTAAACTTAAACACTGAACACATGTTCAGTGGCTGTGGCGCGAATTTTATAAAACTGTAACTGTAACACACAAATCGTCAACCCTATTTTACCCCCTCGAGGAGTGAATTAAAAAAAGTAGCCCCTACTATCTCTACGACATGTCAATCAAATCGGTTCAGGCATGAAGAATAAAAACGTTAATTTTGCATTTATAATATTAAACATAAGTCACAGTAAGGGAATAGTTAGGCCATAGTCTACTACATTGGCTCAGTATGAATTGAAAGAGGCATATATTCTTTCACCGGGAATTCGAGTAAAAAAACAAATATTATAAGGAAACAACTTCGAGAAATCAGTAATGTTGTGACTTGTGAGATTCGATGTGGAGTCCACCATATCTCAACGCTAGAGTAGGTACTTTTTCTTGAAATTATTGAAATATTTTGTCTATTATTTTAAGAGGTCTTTTTATTAGACAATAATAATACCCAAACGGTATCCAATGGCAATATGAATTTTTGTTACAAACCAAAGTGTGAATATTAATTATTTCACTGGTAATTTATTTTAGAAATGAAATATTTCTTGACTTGATTTGAACAAAAATCGTTTTCCTCACTAGAATTTAGAACATTCTATTTTTTAATATGAATTTGAATACTGATATTTGAAAAATATCAAAATTTAAATATATACCAATTTTGATACTCAAAAGTTGTTGTAAAAAGAATCCGTACCTTGCCAAGGACTACAATAAAATAGATTTTAGATCGATGGAGTTTTAAAACGGTAGTATTGAGACTGTTGTTATTGACTCGTATGTTTATATAACAAAAATAAAAGACGATAATTTGTCTATTTTAAAAAATATAATCAATATTACATTATTATCAACAAAGTGACATTAGCACAGACATAGGTAATCGTGGATGTGAAAAATACAAAGACAGTCTCGTGGGACCGAAGCCGTAGCCACGCGACACTAAATCCAATTATACACCGACGAATATAGACGATAGATTTGTAAACAAATTATAGCCTTTATGACTATTGTAATAAGAGCGATAATATAAATTATGTATTCTCGTCAAAAGTAAAAATGGGATTATTGTTATACGCAGGCTTGTCCGTGATTCGTTATCGCACGGTCGCGCATACACGGACACGTGATGGCGAATAAAAACGTCCGTTAAATATTAATCCATCTTTAATCATTACAATCTGATTTAGTTTTAAATCTAGACATCTAGGCTAGTAAGGCGAGCTTCTGCATCTTCATAATTTTTTGATATGAAATTTAACATATGTAAATTGTAATCCATTTGAACCTAGTTTCCATGGGATCTATAGGCTTCTAAGTTATATGCTAGAACACCAAATGATTAAACAGGTTCAACGGTACTTACTTACTTACTTACTTACTTACTTACTTACGGTTTACGTGGTGGTAGGGCTTTGCGTAAGCCCGCCTGGGTAGGTACCACCCACTCATTAGTTATTCTACCGCCAAATAACAGTACTTAGTATTGTTGTGTTCCGGTTTGAAGGAAGAGTGAGCCAGTGTAACTACAGGTACATAACATCTTAGTTCCCAAGGTTGGTGGAACATTGACGATGTAAGGAATATTTCTTACAGCTTCAGTGTCTACGAGTGATGGTGACCACTTACCCATATGGCCCATGGCCCATATGCTCGGCCGCCAACCTATAGCATAGAAAAAGCTGGCAAGCAAGGCTGTTGTTTAACACAACATTTGTTAATGGAAGTATTTTTTTTTTAGAATCGGTGGTTGTGTTTTTTTTTTTTTTTTTTTTTTATTCAAGTAGGCTTTTATAAGCACTTTTGAATCGTCATTTTACAATTAAGTGAAGCTACCACCGGTTCGGAAAGTAGATTCTACCGAGAAGAACCGGCAAGAAACTCAGTAGTTACTCTTTTTTAACATTTAAAAAATACAACGTCATGTTAATTAAATACAATTATTTCAATTAATGTATCCTGCTTGGAAGTCAACAGTTATTAACTCCACGCTTTTTTATCATCTACAAAATCTTGTATCGAATAGTATGCTTTTTCTACCAATGTATTTTTAACAAACGATTTGAATTTACTAAACGGCAAAGTTAAAAATTTCTGCGGAATTTTATTATAGAAACGGATACCTTGCCCCAAGAAGGATCCATTGACTTTGCGGAGTCGGAAACTTGGCGTTATAAGTTTATCCTTACTTCTAGTGCATATACAATGATTATCACTGATTTTATCAAAGTGATCAATGTTACTGTGAATATACATGATATTGTTGTAAATATATTGCGACGCAACAGTAAGTATTCCTACTCTGTTAAAAACATCCCGAAGAGAGTCTCTAGCTCCAAGATTATAAATAAACCGAATTGCTCTCTTTTGTAAAATAAAGACAGATTCAATATCTGCAGCGTTACCCCAAAGTAATATGCCATATGACATAATACTGTGAAAATAACCAAAATAAACTAAACGAGCGGTATCAATATCAGTTAGTTGTCTAACTTTTCTAACCGCGTATGTTGCGGAGCTGAGTCTTCCTGTTAGGGATGATAAATGAGAGGTCCACTGAAGTCTGGAATCCAATTCTATTCCTAAAAACACCGTAGTATCAGCTACTTCAAGACGGTCACCATTTAAAGATATATTATAATTTTGCTTGCTAACATTAGGTAGGGTAAAAACTACACATTTTGTTTTTTGAGCATTCAAAACTAAATTATTTACTGTAAACCAATTGTGTATCTGTGATAATGCACCGTTCACATCGTCATAGTCATTTTTTTTCCTGTCAACCTTAAAAATCAGCGAAGTATCGTCAGCAAACAACACTATATCACAAATACCCTTAACATAGAAAGGAAGATCATTTATATATACTAGGAATAGAAAGGGACCCAAAATTGAACCTTGCGGAACTCCCATTTTTAACGTAGATCCAGAAGACTTTATTCCATTAATGAAAACTTGCTGGATTCTTTGACTTAAATATGAAGCAATGAGATCAAGAGCTTTACCTTTAACACCGTAATATTTGAGCTTATAAAGAAGCGTTTCGTGTTCTACACAATCGAATGCTTTAGATAAATCACAGAATACTCCAATAGCGTTCTGTGATTTCTCCCAAGCATCGTAAATATGTTTGAGAAGCGCAATTCCCGCATCAGTTGTCGAGCGACCTCTTCTAAAACCGAATTGCTCACCATGAAAAATAGCATTTGTACCGAAATGGACGAGAAGTTGATTTAAAATAATTTTTTCGAAAATTTTACTTAAAGATGGGAGTATTGAAATAGGCCTGTAATTACCGGGATCGCTTCTGTTTCCAGTTTTAAAAAGTGGTAAAACTTTACTACATTTTAACAAGTTAGGAAATGAACCCGTGTCCAAACTCTTGTTAAAAATTACTGCTATATACGGAGCAATATCGTATATGATGTTATTAAAAAATTTTACCGAAATGCCCCATATGTCGTTAGCTTTTTTAATATTTATAGTTTTAAATACTTTTATGACATCTATTGCAGAAACCGTTTCAAATGAAAAGTCAATAACGCATTTAGAAACACTATTATTTAATAACCTAGCTGCATTTGATGTAGATGATTTTAAATGAAATGTTATTTTATGGGGTACTTTATCAAAAAATGATTCAAATAAATTAGCAACCTCTAATTCAGAACTCGTGTATCTACTACCTGTGTTCAATTCTATTGGTATCATTTCCTTTTTGGGTTTTCCACTAACACTACTAATAACATCCCATGTGGCTTTAATTCTATTATCAGAATTCAGGATTTTTTTCTTTAAATATAAGGACTTAGCAGAAATGCATACTGTTTTAAAAATTTTGGAATATTTAATGACGTATTCTAAAAAGGCTACGCTTCGATTCCACCGCCTCATATCATATAAGTCGTATAATTTATTTCTACTTTTATAAATACCAACAGTAGCCCAGTCACTAAACTTTAATTTTGTGTTACTATAACATGATTTCATTTTAAATATATTGTTAAATTCTTTTAGTATTACTTCAAAAAATGAATTATAAAGCTCATTTGGATCCTGTGTCGTAAGATCTAGATTAGACAATTTATACGCCACAATATCTTTAAAACAATGTAATTTGTTAGCCGTTATTGGCCTGTATGTTATTTTTTTTAAATGATTTATTTCTTTGTGTTTTAATGAAAACTTCTGACCACAATGGTCAGAAGTTATATAGAATTTGACAATCAATTTGTAAGTGTACTCTATATTTAATATAGGAAATTGATTTATTTTTGATGTTTAATTCTTTTAGAGGATGACTGTTTTTCAAATAGTTCGCGTTGTTTAGTTTTGTCAACTAAATTACTAGAAAAAATTTAAATTATGTATGTAAATCGAGATTTAATACGATAGGGATTTTATAGTTGGATTGGGTTTTTATATAAGTTTTTACAATTTATGTCGTTGACTGCGGTGAAGAAAAACGTTGTAAAGGAACTATCTACCTACTCTTCAATTTGTAGTGCATAATTACATTTCAAATCAAATGAAAATAAACTTTATTCAAGTAGGCTTTTACAAGCACTTTTGAAATGTCATTTTACAATTAAGTGAAGTTACCACCGCTTCGGAAAAAAGATTCTACCGAGAAGAACCGGCAAGAAACTCAGTAGTTACCCTTTATTAAGACGAATGAAAGATTATTGAACACAAATTATAATAATTTACACTAATAAAATGCGAAAGTCGTTTTGCTGTCTGATTCGTATGATAGATACATAGTTTGAGACACTTAAATGCGTAAAACTTTCAACTACCCCCAACGTGCGGACCAAGTCGAGAGCGAAAACTAGTCGCGAATAATAGTTATGAAAATATAAGGAGTGTTTATTTTCTAATATTATTATTGGCGTTGTAGTACTGGTGTTGTATAGTTGTTAGTTGATGTAAGTCTCTGCTTATCGTTGTTAGAGTCCGAAGGGAATATATACTTATTACTTTTAGCTTGCCAACGTTGCTTAGTTGTGACGTCATGGAGCAGTGTAACGTGTTGTTAATATTTGATTCGACTGAACAAGTTATATTCTTGTCTAAAAATTACTTTTTCTCTTCTATTCTTGTATATTCGAAGCCTTTGGTCAGATCTGGGTTAGGGCAATGATCTCTGTAAAATATGGGGTATTAGCTAAGGAGAAATGAGTTCAGCCTTTCCGTGGGAACTACTGCTCTACAAAAATTAGGTTACTTACTTTACATATTTATAATGTATCTGTATTGTATACTCTGGTGTAATTTTATTGAAATTCATACAGTCATTGATTTAAATAAATAAAATTGATACTGAACACTGTGTTATGTTTAGTACGACACAACTTAGATGTAGCATCAGCAAATGCAATAAAACCGATTACTGCCGATTTATACAACCAATAGAAATATATTCTCGCGTCAGTTCAACCCGAGAGAGTAAGTGCATGTAAATACTTACTCGTAGACGTGTCAAATTGACGAATATATATCATATGATATTACTAGTTATTTCGTTTGTGTAAAGATCATATTCACATAAGAAAAAATTGATAATTTGGGATAGCGTCCTTAATTCAGATGTAATTTTGTCGATGCTACATCTAAGTTGAGTCGTACTATGTATTGTTTCCGATAAACGTGATGACATGATGACGTCTGCGGGATTAATCTAACTAATTCAAGGTCATCCAGCATGCTATGAGGTCAGATAGTTATGAATGAAAAAATGAGAATTGAGATGATTTAAAAACAAACCAATTAATGACGTCGCTTGTAAAATAAGTTAATTAAATTAATTAAACTCAAGCCGAAGCCATCGTCACGTGAGGTCCCACTAGGTGAACATTGTTCCAAGAAGTTAGCATAATCCATCTAGATGGCGAATAATCGGGAACTTTGTCGTACCAAGCCTATGTTCAGTAGCTGATTACAATATTCTGCTTCGATAGACTGATGTAAATTATATTGACTTTTTTTCTAGGAAAAGAAATAAATCACAAAATAGGCTGAGGTGTGAATTTGATGTCTGAAAATATTCCAATACAACAACAACAACAGCCTGTAAATTGCCACTGCTGGGCTAAAGGCCTCCTCTCCCTTAGAGGAGAAGGTTTGGAATATATTCCACCACGCTGTTCCAATGCGGGTTGGTGGAATACACATGTGGTAGAGTTTCTATGAAATTTGTCACATGCATGTTTCCTCACGATGTTTTCCTTCACCGCCGAGTACGAGATGAATTATAAAGAGCAATTAAGCACATGAATCAGCGGTGCTTGCCTGGGTTTGAACCCGAAATCATCGGTTAAGATGCACGCGTTCTAACCACTGGGCCATCTCGGCCAATACATTAATATTATAAATATGAGAGTAACTCTGTCTGTCTGTCGCTCTTTCACGACCGAACCGCTTAGCCGAATTTGATGAAATTTGATATGAACCAAATTTGAACTCTATGAAAGGATATAAGGCTAACAATTGCTTAACACTTGACAACCAACATCCTAAAACACGAGCCAAACCGGGGGCGAATACTAGTACGAAATCAAATACTTTTTTAAAAATAAATCAATACTCCGGTTATTTTGTTTGTTGTAACTTTTAATTTTACTTTCATATAAACGCAAGTGTCTATAAGATTATTGGGTAAAGTTTATCTGTAATAACAGCTAACAGAATTAAACCCACTCGTCTCGTAGCCCCGCCCGAACCCGCCGCGACCGCCCTCAGTAATACTCGGGCTTTCTTAGGATTCACTCGCTCACAAAACGACATATCTAAATGCTAATTAACGGTAATAATACTTAAAAAAAATATAAAACAAAGGCATTTTGAAAATATTAATGAATATTCAAATGTGTTCTTTTTTTATTTTTAACATAATTTAAAATTTAAATTTTTGTATTCTATAGTTTAATGACATTATTTTTTTTTATTTGATTCAATTAATACACCTAAGACATTAAAAGTTGTGTTTAATAGGACGAAATTGTAAATCTAATTGATTTATAAAATAGCGTAAGCCAGTGCAACAAGTGACTGATCAAG
This sequence comes from Vanessa cardui, assembly GCF_905220365.1. Taxonomy (NCBI): domain Eukaryota; kingdom Metazoa; phylum Arthropoda; class Insecta; order Lepidoptera; family Nymphalidae; genus Vanessa; species Vanessa cardui. Next base: position 1,617,432 of record NC_061129.1, read on the forward strand.
TTCAAAACATGATCCTGTATGACGTAAGTATTATGAACTTTTTGTTATATTCTTATTTAAATTAAAAAAAAAATAATCAAGGTGGAACTATACAACCTCCAAGGTTAAAAAAATTAAAAAATTAGCGATAACGATTCAAGAAGCCTTAAACATTATTAAGACTTAAGGTGACAGCTTGGCTGGTAGTTATTTAAATAATTGTTTAGAGAATAAATATCGTCAGTTTTTTGGCAGTATGCCCAGCATTATTGGCGTAACCGGTAGACATCCTTGGGGCTGGTTGGAGCCTCGATACAATTGAAAAGGAATCAGAAACAAATCATTTTTGCGAATTAAATTCTTGGTAAATGGTTATCGTGAAATATTCTGTACCAATGATAAATTTGGCTGGATTATATACCAGAAGATAAAATATTTTTCCCTGTCTTATTCCTAATTAAAATTTTTAAAACATTGTTAGGCGGTCGGGGAAATGCAGCTGATGGTTAGTGGTCACATTCTACCTGTATTTATACTGGCTAACTTACCCAAGGTCGAATACAACAATACTACAAGTATTTATACTAAGCGGTAGAATAAATGATGGGTGGATGGTAGTAGCCCAGATGAGCTCGCCACCACGTGTTTGTCAGTATGAAATTTAATGTGAGATTCATACACACTCAGTTGGGCTAACCGGAGTTTCCAAGGTTTGAGGTCCATTGACGATTTGCGGAAAGTTGTATAGAGGCTCCGGGACAACTTATCGTAACATGGTTCTTTTCGAGATCCGCTTACCTACTTTAATTAAAAAAAAAGAGTGCATTTTCACTGTTTAATACATAGTGGAGTTAAAGGATAATTATTTAATGGAAAAAATACTTATATTGAGAAGAGCTGTAGTGTCACAAAGCTTCATATTTGCGATTGGTAAAAAGAACATATATTCAAAGTATATTTATTTTTAAACAAGCCATTTTATTATTAATATTCATAATTGTACGTATCGAAAAATAAATACTCGGTAAACTACAGATACTAAAAGTTCTCTGATGTGAAATGAGTACATTTCGTTAAAGCCCGTCCTATTTCACGAAGGCGAGTCCATTAGAAACTGTTAGTACTTTTACTGCATGTAAAATTAAAATAACCATTGCAATTCTAGTAGAACGTTTCGCTACGCGCGTAGCTCTCTGCTACGAGAAGCGTACTACTGTCATTATTTGTAGAGGCACTTTGGGGATTTCGTTTCCTTTCGTGCAATATTTTTATTGATTTAATACAGTATCATTCTCTTTGTATTTATTATTAATAAACCAGTGAATAAAGACTTATGACTTAGCGAAAAACTTCGGAAAAAATAGAGGAAAGCTGGATTTTTGGATGAACCTTACTTTCGTGGTTCTAAACAAAATCCTGAAGTCCTCATTGATTTATGTGTCGTTAAAAAGTTTTCCAGGATCAAAGGTCGCGGCAACTCGTTCGTCGTGATTAATTTTATGAAATTGTAATTATTGTAATTACAAAATTTGTAACAAAACAATGACATCTTTGTAATTGTTTTGTTGTACTAATAATGGATTGTAATTTGAAATAAATTAATAAATTTTTATTGTAATTTTGTAATTGTACTAAAACTGGATTCTTAAGAAAACAGGGTCTTACTAACACTATATGGACTAGTAAAAAATAAGTAACTAAATAATAATAATTAAATTACAAGCTGTAAAGGGCCGTATTGATTTATATTAACTAGAAATGTATTTAAGGTACTTAATTTCATTGATAAGGATTAATGCTGTATTGTATAAAATCCCTCAATAAACAAGCCATTATTTCTCGCAAAAAGTAAAGGATAAAAACTGGTTTTGTGGGTTATCCCTACGAGATAAACATACTACGTATATGAAACCACGTGAAATTTTTTGTAGACCTTTTTAAGGTGTACAATACTGTAGTACATTTTTTTTATCTATCTCGTAGAGTTCAGCGAATGTTTGCTAGTTAAGCGCAAATAAATGTGTTTATTTACGACATGACATTAGAAACCTCTAAAATGATCAGCGTTTGTCTAATATATTTTGCACGTCATCATGATCATCAGCCTTTTGCTGTCCAATGCTGAACATAGGCCTTCACCACCACCACGTTGCTCGGCCCTCTGCCTCCCTCATCCAGCCTCTACCGGCGATCCTGCGAATGTCGTCGGACTAGTGGTTCGGAGGTTGTCCTACATTACGCTTACCGAGACGCGGTCTCCACTCTAGGAATCGTCTGTTCCAGCGGCCATCGGTCTTACGACAGATATGGCCAGCCCACCGTCACTTCAGCTTGCTGATTTTTCGAGCTATGGCCGTTACTTTGGATCTCTCACGGATAACCTCATTTCTGAGAGAGACACCTAACATATCTAGCACGCAACATAATGCGCGTATTATACGTATAACCTTCCCGTTGAATCGCTCAATTGATTAAATATCTTCATCAAAATGAATAGCGTTGTTTTAAATGTTTATGTACAAATACACAGGGACAGACAGGCAGCGGAAAGCGACTTTGATTTATATTATATACTATATATCGCTATATATAGTCATTCGCAATTTGAAACCTATTGTCACAGCACACGAATGATTTTTAAATTACGTTTTTTTATCCGCCAATCAATATTATAGATTTTCATTACGCGTGTCATACAGTTAAACATCACGTAATTGAGAACAAACTTTATTCTTCTATATCCAGTACGTTATTAACTTACTATATATTCCTTAAATATGATCTTATTGTAAAAAATATACATAACAAAAGCTTGTCGAATTAAATCGATTGCGACTACGTGTGTCGCAATAAGGTAACTGTTTGCAGTGTAAGCTCTATATCACATAACCTAATTTTACTCTGTTCTTTAAACATTGTTGGAAAATGTATCTCATACCTATAGTTTTTCTACAGCCAAATAACAGTACTGAGTATTGTTGTGTTCCGGTCTGAAGGGTGAGTGAGCCAGTGTAACTACATGCACAAGGGACATAGCATCTTAGTTCCCATGGTTGGTGGCGCATTGACGATGTAAGGGATAGTTAATATTTCTTACAGCGTCATTGTCTCTGGGTGATCTCTGGGTGTCTCGTCCGCCAACCTATACCATAAAAAAGAAATTAGAATATTAATGATTTGATTTACTTATTTAATGTTAGAAAATAAGAATGGTATTTTTTTACTTAAGTTGCAATTTTCTGAAGTAAATAAGTATAGCGGGGGCGTTGGTAAAATTACGCAAGGTCGGACCCTCGCCATTTAAACCGGGCAGTCAATTTTGACGAGAATCGAGGCGAATGAAAAATTTGAGGGAAAATCTATTTTACTTAAGAACTTTTCTCACAGGAGCGTTGATTAATTAATTTTCGAAATGAATTTTGAGATTTATTTATAGAATCTATCTATCTTCGTAATGATTAGATTTTACTAATATTACAAACGCAAAATGTGTCTGTTCGAAATCGCTCAAAATAAACTTTTTATCGATGATTTTACATGCACTTTTTGAATTGTAATTTTATGAGATTAAATTAAAAATTTAAAACGGTTCTAATATAGTTTTTAAAGAGAAAAACCAGCGAGGTTTGAAGTTTGTTTTTTTTTGTGTTGTAGGCGGACAGATAGACCGAAGATGACTTAAACAAGACTCAGAATCAGAGAAAGTTTCCTCGTAACTAATTTAAAAGTTGTTTTGTTTGATGTTAGATTCATTCAGAGTATTCTATCAGATTATACAGAATCCTTTAGCTGAAATTCTATCTAATAGATATAAATAATGCAAAAAAACAAACAAAAGTAAAAACATTGCGACTGATATACCTACTTAGGTACTTGTAGTCAGGCAAAAGTCTCATAATTAAATAAGTATGTATAATATTAAATAAGTTGCTAATACACATGATTATTGTAAGTGCTTCTTAATAATTTCTCATATCATCAAATCATATCCATATAGTTACAGTTGCTTACTCATCCTTCAAATAAGAACACAACAGTCAACAATACAAGCAATTAGTACTGCAGTAGAATAAATAGGTGCCTAGGTAGGTACCCAGATAGTATAAACCCAAGTTAATTCAATTAGTTATTCTTTCCTTTCATATAAAATACAATTTAAATATTATTGTATACCCTGGTTGTTACTCCCTAATACGCCTAGCATCGTGCAAGATAATATTGTTTTTTTTTTTTTATGTTGAATGCTTATTGGCATGTGAATTTGGCGGGAAACGGAATGAGACTCTTAAAATCCGCCATGTTCCAGTTCTAGTTGTCGCTCGCAGCTTTGCTGTGTTATTGGTTGGTTATCATATGTTAGGCAAAAAAGTAGCCTCCTTTGTTGGACTTCAAGTTTGCTTCACAACAAATTTCATCTCAAATTCTCATTCTCAAAATCAAGGTTTAAAACGCGGGCACAACGGGTTTCGATATAAGGCCTGGATGCCGTTATCATATACCTGATGCAGAATTAAAACAATATAAATATTTATTTTAAAACCAAAAAATAACTCGTATCACTAATGACAGGCTTATTTCGATCCTGAAAAACGAATAGAGACTATGGCTTTTCACAACTTTATTTAGGTATAGTATATATAGTATAAGTACCGCTTTCCTTTAACGTAAATAATCAACTAATTTAATTATTAATACAAATTGAATAGTACAATAAGATTTTAAATTTTCCAATATTTGTATTTGTTCAGTAACAATTATTGCTGTGAGCATTTAAATTTCGAAATAAAACTTAATTTTTTTTTTATGAAGAATAAAAGGGAACCCTAGTTGTAACAGATACACAATGCTAATAAGTACTCATAAGTTGTAGCTTCGTAGATCGGATTCCGATCTTTGACGATGTAAGGTCGCTGTGACGTCATCCATTACAAGCGCTTGACGTGCAGACTATTATATAAGCATATCCATAAAACATCTATTATTGCTTATGTACGAGGGAATGTACGCCTCCATCGAAATACCTGGCGCAAGTGTAAAGCGCTTTTAAGCTGCTGGAATGTCAAAGTTATCAATGCTAGATTGTATCCTCAATATAATATCTATATGGAGTATCTTTCTTAATTCAATTAAATAAATATATATATATATAAAACTATTTGTACATTTAATAGTGAATTTATATATATACAAATATTAGAAATGCGAATGTAACTTATCATGTCTGTTTATCTGTCTGTTGCACTGTCTCGGCCACACTGCAACGAATTTGATGAAATTTTCTATTTAAAGCTTTGGTAATTTACGCCTAACATTTGACAACCAACCTAAACAAAATTGCGGAAAATAACGACTTATTTATATAAACATGAAGCTGTTGATTTAAGTTAAGTTCAAAATAATAATTTTGTTAAAACATAGAAGAGTAAAAGATAAACATCATAAATTATATTTAAATTCTGATCCGTAAAATTTATAAATTGAAATTCTATTTTATTCTAGTCCCAAAGGTTTCGTTACAAAATTGTAATGGAATTGATTTTCTAAATATACAAAAAAGTTGTTTGTGTATTAATTTTATTTCCACAAAAACATTAAATAGCACAATATTATATATTATAATATATTTCGAGAGTTTTTTATACAATATATATATATATTTTCTTTACATTTTTATATATGTACTATTATTATTTTATTATATTATTTGACACAGACGTATCATACAAAATTGAATGAATTGATCACAATTGTTTTTTAACGTATTCCTAAATATAGACTTAGGCCCGAATTTTCACAGTAGTTTTTGATGATGGTTTTGTATATGGCGATTAGCGAAACGTGACCTTTACGTCAATCTTGACATTTAACTCCAATAGAAACGCAATGATGCGTCTCTTACTTGGACTCCACTGTCAATTTGAAGGGCAAGTCCTTGAAATAAAGAATAGATACTCTAATTCCAAGATATTAAAGTTCTAAATGCATTGCCGTGGTGAGATGAAGGTGTGAGGCTGTGCGGTGCGACGGCGGCGCGCGCAGCGTTAAGAGTTACAGTGATGTGAACCAAAGTATCGATAAATGTTTTATTTTCTACATGTGCTATTGATCTGTTTTGAATCTATTATAAAATGATTTGACATGTATTTCGAAGATATATGTTCAAAATTGACAGTGAATAAGATCTATTAAATTTCTCTTTTCTCATTACCGTAATATTTACCAAGTGCTATTAGAAATTGCAATGAAATAGAACTATTATTACTGAAACTGTTATTCTATATGACCTTACTTACCATGACATAACATGTCACCTATAATATTTTTTCAAAGTATAATTTAAAACGGTTTCAGGCTATTTTGATCCAATATACGTATAAATTTTGTTAGATATGTAATCATATGCTTATTATTTCCAAGTAACATAAAGAAAACGATTATAATAAATCCTAAAACATAAGAATACGAGAGGTTTTGAAATCAAGCGAATGTAGTGTCCCATCACTACACCGGTTCAGCATTCAGTAACCCAAGCATGGGTGTAAACGGACGGACAGCACCGCGGCTGAAAATTGAAAAAAAAATACATTAAAAATACTGCTGTGACATAAAAAAGTTATTATATCATGTGAATAGGTGATTAAGTGGTGATTAATAATGGGAGTTGACAGCGCGCCTCCGCAGAAGCCAGTAGTAAGTGCATGTCGTTTTTACAACTGTGTAACTCCTTCAATGCTAAAATAGAGCTTTTCTCTATGTCCTCCCTTGATTGTAGCATTCTCAAAGGACCAAACGAAACATCTCGACCTTTTGATATGGAAAAATACAGCTTCAGTTCGTTTCATTTAAATTTTGTTTATTTTTTTCTGGACACGAGCCTTTTGAGGCGAAGTAGGTCGGGCTAGCTTTGTAAAATCGAGATTGCCCACAATTTTGGTCTTCCAACCGAATTTCCTTATACGTATTGTTTTAAAATTTGATTCGTTGAATTTGAATAAAGAATTCTATATATATATATATTTTAGTAATTGCTGGGAACTGCAAGTAATTATTTTTCTTTGCAATTATTAATAATATCGTTTGAATCGTTTATGAAATAGTAATATAACTTTAAGTACTTCAACATTTAATACGCATGTATAGATATAACTAATTTAATAATTGCAAATCTCTTAATTTTACAAGTATTAAAATTTTAAAATGAATAAATTTTAAAGAAGAGTTATTTGAAAGTAATGACGATAGCAATATTGTATGATATATGCTACGCCGGCTATTCTCAGCGGAATAACTACCCCGAAACAGCGCCGTTGGCGTTATGACAAATTAACCTTTTGCAAAATGACATTTTTAAAACGAAAAATATACACTATACAAATACAGGTACTAAATTATATTTGATTGAAATCGATACCTTTTAATTATTTTATAACACGTGTGTGTTTCGTTAAATTCATAACTTCGAGCACTGTCAAATGATTTCTAATTCAGGGTTTTATTGGTGATAGAATATATCTATGATTACATAAAAATCTAAAATTACATCATTATAATCATGAAAGCTTGGTATTGAAACAAATGGCTAAAAATAGCCTTTCCCTATTATTACACGAGCTATAGTGTCACTAATGAATAGTGGTAGAGCGGAGTACTCTGGGTAGCAATGCTAATTATTATCAAACTACTAAACATTTTTACAATACTGGTACAATACTTGTAACAATACAAAACTGGTATTAAATTATTGAATTAGTTCAAGCTCATGTAAAGAAGAAAGAACTCAATATGAGATTATATTAAAGATAAAAAGAGTGGTTTTAGTATTGGTCGATTTCTAGGCAGAATATATATTTAAAAAAATTGTATTTCGTTGATATTCTGTAATTAAAATGATAAAGGAGTAACTTTTGAGTTTCTTTCTGGTGCTTTTCGGTAGAATCTACTTTTTGAACCAGTGGGAGCTTTTCATTACTTCGACACTGTAACAGACCGGTTTAAAAGTGCTTTTTTTCATTTTTTAACACACGTCTCATCTGCTTTACCGTATTGTAAATGTTATACAATGTCGCATATTTCCTGCAGTCAGTTTCATAGCAGAATAATTTTGCTGAACTTCACCAATGTTACTAGTAATACCCAACTACGTGATTTTTTTTAAAACTTCTGACACAATAAAAACTCATTATTATTCTTATACATCCCTTTTATTTTTTTAAATAACAAATATATTTATAGTGTATTTATAGTATCTATGTACTTATAAATAATTTGTTTATTTTTTCATTAAATCAAAATCACTTGAATACTATTGAATGTATCGCTATGAAACTACGACCAATCAACGCGGAATCTCTGATCTACTCTTTTTTTTTATTTCGTCTCTCGTTTCTATTTAATTCAGGTTTATTTAATGTTCTATTAGTATTATTATAATAACTGGAATATTTGTCAGACCTTCATTTTTATCTCCGTAATCAAACTACTCAAACAATCATAATTGTTTTATCGGTTGTCAGGGATTTAGAAGTAGCGTAAAGACTACGGGTATGTTTTCCCGACCTCTCCTCACATATAGACGAAGTCGTGTTTGGCACTAGTCATCTATAGTTTTTGAATGATTTCTGAAGAGTACTACTAGCATACAACTTTACTGATCATATTAACATTTGGCATAGAGATGATTATTAAAAAAGATTTTCATGGTAAACAAAACTACCAAACTAGTGTGTAGTAGGCGGCAAAGCTAGTATTTATTTAAGAGAAAATTTTAAAGCTAGCGGGCGATATCACAAAGTAGAGAGTGACGTCATGTCTGAAACAGTCCTGTTGAATGAACCCTCGGGTTCTCGTTAACAAAGGGTTGGATAAATATAGCCTCATTTGATCTAGACCCTCATATTGCGTTGCTATTTGAATCCTGAAAAATATTCGGTCGTATTTTAGATTTTTGCCAGGTTTCTAAGCATTTTTTAAAGTGAAATTTATTCATTGTAACGTTACTAAAATACCTATATAAAATTTGGGTAGAATTCTTCCACTGTAAAAAATCATTTCTGACGCATCTATTGATTTCGTTACCGGGATTTTATTTTTTATTGTATGTTGGTATAAATATTATAAAAAAAGTTTCGTCCAGAATAATATTGGAACTCGGACCAATACATTATCAGATCATATCATCTCATTAAAACTGGATATAGGGTCATAATGCAGGACGTGATCTAAATTCACACTGTAACTAGATCGTAGATAGTAGAAGAAATTAATGCGTCCTAAGATATTAGAGATTTGATGAATATTATGCTGAAACCACCGAGTAGACAAATTAATGAAATTATTGTTATAGGAGATTGAAATACTAATTATTACTTGTCGAAAGTAGTCCGCAATAATTGGATATACAGCTGCAGATTGTCTCTGCGAATTCCCTGGAAAATTTGCGCTCAGGGAATGAGAAAGGTTAATAGAAATTTCGTAATAATCTACAAAAGGTAATATCCAGGAACATTAAATAAAAATACTATTACGTAGCCATAAAGCTAATTCCTTTCTTCACATTGAATACTTCCACCAGTTCGAAGAATTTAATGTCCTGCTCTGAGAAGAATCAGCAAAAGAACAACGGAGTTTTTTTTCTAAACTCTCAATGTGAAGTTTTTCTTGGAGCTGAATGTGTTATTAAAACATAAGGAAGAGCGTTGCTTTCATTTATATCTTGACTCTTATGCAGCCGAGAACATATTGGAAGATGGAGTAATTCTCTAGACAATCAACAGATACTGTAAATTTTGCCGTACATGTATGATTATTACTCTTGAAGCATTCAATGACAGATAAATTTATTAATATAAAAAAAGAAACGCTAAAAGAAAATTCACACTCACTGAGCAGTTAAATATTTCAACCGACACCTTTTGCATCAATATAAAATATCGATAACATTAGATTTGAGGTATGGGGATTGGGGATAAAATATTGTAATGAAAACTTTTCAAAAACACGCCTACTTAGGTTATCTTTAACGTTCTTCCAATTTAATATGATTTATGTGCAAGCCAGGTATATTCCATGTTCTGAAAAAGTTATAGCATTATATTGGACAAAGATATATAAATATATAAAAGCCAGGTTCAGACATAACTGCCGAGCTGATTCATTTAGTAGTCTTCAAAAACAACCTTTATTTTTTTTTTATATATGTTTGTTGAGATTCAATTTAGCGAAACGTGAAGTTGAATGTAAGTATCAAGCAAGGAATTTCAAAGTTTGACGGCTTTTACAGTAGAAGAATTCTGTAAAAGTGAGTAAAAGGTAAGAAAACTGAAATATAACTCAGAGAGTCCAAATTTAAAAGAGTATCATAGGCAATAAAACAAATTCAGTTTTCAAAGTACATTTGATACTAGTAAAGTATGAAGGAACGAAAATGCACCTTTCTACACATTCGGTACGTAATCGCATTTACGTAGTCCACATATGAATCTAATACAAAGGTTTTGCATGCATTCAACTTTGCTTAGCAGATCTTCAGATAGGTCCTCAAATAAACGAGATTTCATTTTTGTATGGAATGGATGTGTTATGAATGCAATACCATTAAGAAAGATTGCAGGAATAAGAGCTTAACTAATTTTAGACCATTAGTGGGAGTTGTTAGTAGATTCTGTTCGGGATTATTGCGTTTTCATGAAAATAAGAATGTAATTTAATTACATCAAAATTTATTCTTGCATTTCATAGTATTATTCTTCAAATGTTATAGTCGTTATATTAATAACAGGAAAGAAACTAAGGAATAAAATGTATAAAAGTAAAAAACAAAAGAGGTGATAAGACAACGCCCTGTGGAACCCTTTATGAAGCAACATGATGCATACAAAAACATAAAACATCAACATTTTAATCATTAATAATTATGCATTGCCCCCATAATATAAATAAGATTAAAATTATCTAACTGCATTGATAGTTTTATGAAACAAAGTAACATTCTTAACTGTAACTCGTGATCAAGGTTATTGATAGCATTACTAAAATCAATAAAAGCAATGATAGCAATAAGTTGACGCCCAATAAAAAATGATTGCTACTTAATGAGTCAGAAAATAAAATTATATGACGCAATAATGATGTGGCAACACATTTAAAAAGCTCTTGCTAGTGATGAGACAAAGCGGTTTTAATTAATTTTAAACTTTATCAATTCTGAAAGACCCAAGTTGCGGCAGGCGGCCATACTCTCACAACTCAAATGTTTGTAGGTACATAATAAACTTTAATTTGTTGTGATTAAATTCCTAACTGATATTAAAACTTTGTTTTAATGTCATCAATTTCACGAGTTCTTTGAATGTACTTATCTATAAATTATTATGGAAAAGGAATAATAAAACGATTTTAAATATTTGTAATAATCAATCTAGATTATACTGTTTATTTTAAGGAAATTAGTAGGTACTTAATTTTTTTTTGGTCCCATTACATTGAACTCCAGAGATCGTGAGATCAAACTGCGGTACTTAAGTTAAACATTAATGAGTTTAATCATCTCAATGTCCTATTAAATTGGAACACGGATATTGAGTATTGATGTTTGGCGGTAGAATAATACAAGTGGAGGTAAATACCCATAGGGGCTTGCATAAAGCCCTACCACCAAGTGGAAAGTTGTCTTTTAATTTCGGAAACGAATATTTCTTCGTTTTACAGCGTGATTTTTCCGTAATTGGCATTTAACCGTATTTTTTTATTAAGAGCGTCGTGGAGAGAGTTTTAAAATAGCAGCGATTAATTAAGGGCATGATCGTTTCTGGAAAGGACATTTTTGCTTTTACAGAGATGATCGATATGACACCTCGTCTAATTACCTACGTCAATTAAAAGAAGGCTGTTTATTTACAGAGTTCCGGACCTTTAAAGGAAAAAACATCCTAGTCTTAGTTCCTCACTTCACTTTGAAAACCAAGAAAAATTAAAGATAAAATGTACCAACTCTATTCAAGTAGGCATTTAGAAGCTTCTTGGAATCGACATTTTTTATAATTATAATAAGAGACACTACCATCGGTTTGGAATATAGTTAGTATCGACATGAACCGGTAAGATCCTCAGTAGTTACTCTTTTCTACTTTCATCACTTCGTTCTCTGCTTGTTTGTCCCTCTGGCATCTGCGGTCCCTCGGTAAAAAATCAAACTTGTAAGTTTATAAAATCAAAATATATGATCGTTTATGTCCCATTTCCCATATATTCGCAAAGATAATCTAAATCTAATGGGTATTTTTAAACTGGAATCATCAAATTTAGCAAGAAGCACTGAAAACCGTAAAGTAGCGCCGGTTCGAGTAGCACTTGTTTATTGTTAGTAAGCAATGGTAAGATTAAATGGTAATTATACAATTGGTCAGGATATATAAAGTATGTTTTTTTTGTTTAATTTCGATCTTAATTAATAGTTAATGACCATATTTAAGGCCGCAGATTCCAAGGTCTTGAGTTCAAACCGTAGGTCAGACCGGAAAAGATATTGGGGGTTTTGTATAGAAATAAAATCTAAGTAACAGCTCAGATTCTGGAGATTGGTAGAATGTAAGCTCACGGCTTCGGAAAGCACTTTAAGCTGTTCGATATTATCCCCAAGACTTCCAGTCGTAATGGATTTGCCGTTACATTTTTACCAACTCTTCACACATTCTATTGCCAAATAGTAATACGTAATGTCATTGTAGTTGACTGAGCCAGGTTTAATATCTTGGATCAAAAAGATAATGGCGCATTGACGACGAAACAGTACTTATTCCTATTTGTAAAGTTTAAAATAAAAAGGTCATTTTGATTTTATTATTTCAACGACAGTTTTTATAATCAATTAATGAAGGAAATTTTTAGAAGATTTTAATTTTGATGGACCATAAAAAGAATAAATTTTAATAATACTTCCTGTGTTTCGACAGCTTTTCATTTGGCGTTTCTTTAACGGAAGGCTATTATTAGCTTCATCGTAAAGTTTACGGCGCGGGAAGCCATTATTCGTTTTTCGTGTTCCAGAAATGATTATTGAAGAATGACATAAAATCAATTTCGTGTTCCAGTATAATGGCTCGTATTTTTGACCGTTGCTACGGGATTAAAAAGAAAGTTCAGAGTTACATAAAATGCTTCTTCAGCTTCTTTTTACTATTAAAAAAAAGAGTACGGATGGGTTGGTTATACATCTTAAAAGTATAAACCATTAAAGAAACCGGCGATGCGTGGCGTGGCGATGCGATGGCCCTTTAATAGCCCACTTAGTTTCATAGCGGGAAACATTCATACATATTTGTTCGGTGTATATAATTAATGCTTAAGTTATATATCCAATTTGCAAAACCTCCTAATGATAAATATAATCAGTAATTTCAAAATATTATTAAGGGTAAAACTCATAGAAATAAGCACTGGACTCTCATTGGTAGAAAGAAAATTATAATTCTTTTTTTTATCGTGGCTCATCTTTATTCGATCATTGTATTTTTGTAATGTAAAAATAATCGCTTTTTACTTGATGTATATGTACCTACGTATATGTATGCAAGGTACATATACCAAAATATATATTTTTATTTTTTTATCTGTCTTTCTATTGTGCCGGCTAATCTCTGGAGCTACTAAAAATATTTTGTCAGGACTTTCATTGGCAGACAGCTTAGACTACATCAATAAGTATTTTGTTAAATTTAAACGCGCACGATGTCGCGGGCACATCTAGTCAATATCTAAAATTATTGTTGTATTTGAGTCATTCACTCCTTGATGTTGTCTTCTTGTGTGCTTTTTAATTATAATTGTATCCATCATATCTCGGGAAATTTTTCATCGAGTTGTGACGCGGTAGAATTATACCAACGTTTAATAATGATTCGAAGAAAATCGCGTGTTGCATGCAATCTAGCTTTGAATTGATGAACAAACAAGTAGTTTTAAAAAAAGTGAATTAACTTCAAATGCCCGTCTAGGCCTAAAGTCTTTCATGAATTTGACGTCCATTGGCAATTCTGTATCAATTTTATTTTAGCACTAATGACATAAAATTTATTCTCTACTATCGATGTTTTATTAAAGGTTGTATATATATTATTTCTATACCTATTTGTAGCGAAGATTTTTATTATACACGTATCTTTTTACGAACGCAGTCTTTTAGTTAAAATTTATTATAAATATATTTTCATTGAGTATTTCCTATGGTTAGTTTTTATGTCGAGCTATAATTATATGGTAACAATGTTAATATTAAAAAAATGTCCGTAAATTTCGAAACCGAAAAACAGAAGATTTTTTTGATTATAATTGTTCTTCAATCTAAAAGTTCTGTCAAACCTTGTGTTTGATTGTACCCGTATGAGGCTGGGGACTAGTAGCTTACTTGAGATAGAAAATATCATATATATTTAGTTAAAAATACTATAAACATACTATATATATATTTAAACCCCATTCTCTGTATTGAATTAAATTCCCGTTCGTTAAGGATTTATAACAAAAGTACGCGATGTGTTTCGAAGAGGTTCGTGTTTACTCTTGATATTGAAAACGAATGAATGACTTTGTTATATCTCGTGGGAAATTAAAATAATGTTCAACTTTTATTGGTTGCGAACGTGGTTCATATGACAATCATTGCAGTAAAAATTATATCTGTTATAAAATCAAGCATATAAGCTTCTTAATAATGGTCTAATGACAAGTTACGAAGTGGTGGGGTAGGCAACACTGACTAATCAAATATTCTACTGCTAATCAGCAATACTTGTATGTTCTAATTAGAAAGATGAGTAACCTAGTATTATTATTGAACAAGGGATAAAACATTTTAGTTCGGATAGCTGAAGGCGATTTAATTCACGTAGTGTCAATGTCCGGGGGCGGTGGTAGCTATTTACCATTTCTCATTTCACATTGTCTATCATCATCGTCATCATCAGCTTGATCTTGCCCACTGCTGGACGTAAGCCTCTCCAAGTGCACGCCACTGTGGTCTTTCTCCGGCTACTCGCATCCAGCTCCTGTCTTCACTCCACCGTGCCTGAGGACGTTCTACTCTACGTTTGCCGAGACGCGATCTCCACTCTAGAACACGTTTTCCCCAATGGTTATCGGATCTACGACAAATATGACCTATAAATATTATATATTATCACATTGTCTATAAATATTATAAAAAAGGGTATTTTCAAACCTTTCTTTTGTTTTGATGTCGAAGTGACTTTGGGTCCACGAGGGCTTCTATTAAGCTGCAAGTTGCTCAACAAGATTGAGTACACTGCCTTATAAAAGATTTGAAGAGGTAGTCCCGAAGGATATTGCCGATCTCGTAACTTCAAAATCAAGAACGATAATGATGACATTCTCCTATTCATCACCTGGAGACGCTTCTTCAATTAAACAAAATCATATAAATGTGATGGTGTGTTTTTCAAATAGAAAATAATTTCTATCTTCTTTCGAAAATAAACATGATATTTAACTTGAAATTCTATATAATTTCATAAGTGTTAGAAGTGTGGTAAAGAAATTTGTAAGGTTTCTTGAAACCGAAAATTTTGTAACTCCCGCGAAAGTAACGAGAAATTTTCCTCAAACGTGTTCTCTTTGTACGACTTCTTCAGAATCGGTTACGAGTAACCAAGATATTTACCAAGGAAATTTTTAACCATCACGTTACGACGAAGTTTGTTAATTACTTTGAAATTATTTATAACATTTCGCTTCTAGCGATGAGAGTTTATCAGCAAACACCACATTTTGTATTAGATGTTAGTTAATACATATTTATGTTATGAACTTTCTGTATAAAGTAAACCTCAACATGATTTTCGGAATTTGAAATATTGTTTACAAGATCTTTCTATATTTGATTTATTTACATACGTACATGGACTGGCCAATGAAATATTAACCATTTCTTACATAGCCAACTAGGAATTAGGATGCTACGTTATACGGGAACCTACCTAACTTTGTAGTTAACAGGGGAATAGGAAGAAAGGTTCACTGTTCATTTAAATAGGAACACATCAATGCAAAGTATTGCTGTTTAACGGTGGAATATGTGAATGTTTGGCACTAGAAATGCTTGCCTACTTACCACCAAGTTAATTAAAAGATGTAAGACACTGACAAGTACTCTTAATAGATAGTTTTGGGTACTATAGAGCGTCATTTTTAGTTTATTTTATACAAGATATTTAAGCAGAAATACTTCTATTATTGCTCTTACTGCAGGTATGGTGTATACAGGTTACATTAGATTGAGTGGATTAATTAACAGGTTACATTTCAGTTACAGAATGAAGCAGGGTCAGGCGAGGGCCCCGGGCCCCCTGTCAACAACAACACAGAGGGTGCGGTTGCCAGCCCACCCCGGGACGACAACCACAATGCTCAACTTACAACGCCACGAGCCACTCCACTCACACCATCGGGTAAGTTTAGTCACTCGTTCTCCGTCAGTAAGCCTAACTTGAAATGCAAAACTGCGATTGTTCGTTACGCATTCAATTCAAATACGCGTTGCCATGACAACGTACATAATATCAGGTGCACTACCGAATTCTTAAAAACTTCAACTTTAAGTATACTTTTATTTAACAGTAATATTGATCACTTATATTATCAGTTTGACGACCTCCGTGGTCGAGTAGTGTTTGCATCGGTTTTTTTGGGCCCGCCACTCCGAGGTTCTCGGTTCAATTCCCGGCCGAGTCGATGCAGAAAATGTTCAAATCAAAATAAACTTTATTCAAGTAGGCTTTTACAAGCACTTTTGAATCGTCATTTTACAATTAAGTGAAGCTACCGCCGGTTCGGAAAATAGATTCTACCGAGAAGAACCGGCAAGAAAATCAGTAGTTACTTTTTTTAACATTTAAAAAATACAAAGTCATGTTAGTTAAACACCATTATTTAAATTAATATATCCTGCTTGGAAGTCAACAGGTATTAACTACATGCTTTTTTATCATCTATAAATTTATGTTGTCTTGGGTCTGGGTTTTCGTGTTACATCTGCTTTTCCACAAGTGCTTTAGATACTTACATTGGGATCACAGTAATGTGTGTGATGTTGTCTAATATTTATTATTTTTTAGTGATTATCATTGTACGTACACGTGACGTAGGGATAAGCTTACGTCAAGTTTTCGAACCGGTGGTAGTTCAACTTAATACAGTGTAATAAAATGTTTATTCTAAAGTGCTTGTAAATGCCTACTTGAATAAAGTATATTTTAATTTGATATGTTATCATTACCTAGTGTAAAAAAATGAACCCTGACCGTGCTGTTCCTATGTATGCTAAGATCTTTATGGTTAAGCAATGGATTTTTGATGCGGTTTTTTTAATAGATGGATTGATTCAAGAGGAACGTTTATGTGTATAAGTATGTTCACAATATGTTAGAGAAACAATGATACTTTTAGAGGTTTCTGAAGTGATATCGGATATAAACACATCTTTTACGCTTACAAAAGTAAAGTGTACATGTGTATCTCGTAGGAATTGCAATGAAATAAAGGTTTTGAAAAAAGTCAGTCATATATTCTGTTGTATATTTTGTATTAAAAAAACCACATTAAAATCTGTTGTGTAATTTTAAAGATATAAGCATACACAGGGACAGACAGCGGTAAGCGACTTTTTTATACTATGTAATGATTTCCCATGCATAGCACTTATGAGTCGCTTTATTTAAGTATGCAAAGGATGAAAAAAACCTCTACAGAACAATACAAGTTACAGACACACTCGTATCAAAGATTACGTCATATTTAAGTAGGATTCAGTAAGGATTTCGAGGATGAAGGACATATAAAACGTAACCCCTTACTCAATTTATGTCCTATTGGTAGCATAAATAAAGACGAGATTGGTTTGAGCTTACTAAACATTATTAGACGTCAATTTATTTTTTAATTAATTTTCTAATACGTATTTGCGAATGAGTCCGTAGTGAGTGCCGGTCGTCCAGGGATAATTGGCCGAGCAAAAGTGGAGTTAAAAAAGGGGAGTTTTTTATCAAAGCACCGTTTGGAATCTAATATGTGCTCTCTTTGTGTTTTTACTACACAATCACCATCAAACCGGAACAAATTTAAACTATTGATGTTTAGCGGTAGAATAAATGATTTGACAAGTCTTCGTGGGCTAGAGTTACTGCATATGTATGATACTGGTTGGATTACCGAGGATACCGAGTGTTTAGATTAATAATTTGGTGCAGGTCTACGTTACACCCAATTAAAACCTATCCACAATTTTAGTTTATCAACAATAATGATTTTTTTAGGAGGCAACATATTCGTATAATCGAGATATTTCGATATTAAATCCAGAAAGTTCATTATATAAGAACTGTCAAACGGGCGGCCATGTTTGATATTTACGGGTGCGTTCAGTGTGTACTAAATAATATTTTGATGCATAAATTTTATTATTAATTGATAAACCCTAATTGTTCAGTTTTATTTATTTCACCCGATCGGTGTTTGGTTTTCATCTAGTTATATATTCAAGTTGTGCGTTTATCATTGTTTATAAACGGATTTATGAATAAATTTAATTGAATACAATTATACAATTTACGATCCAAATATAACTTTATTTTTTAATATATTACGGTTCTACGTCTTGATGTATTTGGCGGCAACATTAAATATATTAAGATATCAAATGTTGAACTGTTTATTTAAATAAGCGAAAAATAAGTCTCGACGGATTCTCTGAAACTAAAGTCCGATTGTATTGTAAATTTACATAATTATTCTTTTCGCGAGGTAGACTAACTAAGACAGGATATTTGATGATTCCAAATTTAAATTGGAATGAGAAGTAATTTTGTATATTTTTCTCCGTACGAAGTCAGACGAATAGTTTTTGGCGTTAGGGTTTAACATTTTAGTTCCTAAAGTTTGTGACGAATTGGTGATATAAGAAATGTCTATGGGAGATGGTGACCACTTACCATCAGGTGGCTCATATGATTGTCTGCCAAAATATAGTATATAATATAAATAAGTCATACGAGTAGCTATTAGGTATTATAAAATGCTCACAGCTGAACCGTTACTTCAGCATTGCTAGTAATTGGATTAAAGGTTTATTTCATCATTCGTGACGTCAGAAAATATCGTATCGAAAAGCTTATTATGTATGCCTTAGAAATAAATCTTGTTTGTTCCATAATTCTATATAATGCTTGTAATGCTAGCGAGTCCGATTGTGGCACAACTTGTGACAACTTAAGAATAACTAAAAACTAATTCAGCGAAGTTAGCGCAATTCATGTCTTTATTACTTTAACAACAGCCTGTATATTCCCAAAAGGCCTCCTCTACCTTTGAGTAGAAGGTTTGGAACATAATCCACCACGCTGTTCTAATGCGATTTGGTGGAATACACATATGGCAGAATGTCAATGAAATTTGACACATGCAGATTTTCTTCACGATGTTTTCCTTATAGACACAAATTAAGCACACGAATCAGCGGCGCTTGCCTGGCTTTGAAACCGCAATCATCGGTTAAGATGCACGCGTTCTAACCACTGGGTCATCTCGACTCTCGTGCTCTCTATGATATATGTATAATTTGTTCGACTTATATTGATAAATGGGAAGCCGAGATAGTCCATTAGTGAGTCTATATTTATATATATTTTCAGCGTATTTGGTTAGTCTCCATTGCAAGTGACCAAAATTTAATAAGCATTTATTATTTCAAACCACAACTTCACAACGTAATATATTAGTAATGGAAACTTACACGGAATAATTTAGATATATTTATACTTCTATACTAATATTATAAATGTGAAAGTAACTCTGTTTGTCTGTCTGTCACTCTTTCACTACCAAACCACAGAACCGAATTCGATGAAATTTGAACTCCAAGGACATAGGCTACTTTTTGCTTAACGTATGACAGCCACACCTGTAAAACGCGAGCAAAGCTACAGGCGACTAATAGTCGTTAATATATCAATGTAATACAAATACGTTTGGACGCTTACAGTGATCGACTGGTCAATAAATAACGAAAGGGTCTGTAAAAGTATTCCTGCATCAATTTCGATTGAAGGCTCAGGTTACCTTCATTCAGATGAATTGACCGATCCACTGACCTATCCCTGACCTCTCGCGAATCCATATAAGAGCTCAGTGAACACGATCAATTTATTCAATTGGAAATGTACAGACTAGCGATATAATTATAGCATATAATTGTATTTAGATATATATGTTAATTGTTAATTATGTAAAAATGTATGCTAATACGTTTATAACACTGGGGCGGTTGATGGCTAATTTAACCATGTCATACAGGGATGGGGTTAAATATATCGAGTAATACAATGTTATAAAGTAATCATTACATATTATAATGGGACTGGATGGGACTCCCCACTGATTAATCGCTGGGTACAGTTTCATGCTCCGTCTACTAAACATCTTTTTTAGAACGGGGGTCTCACCGCAGGCCGTTAATTCTTTGTTATTTGTTTTGTATTTCTTCATTGGTCAGTTTTAAATTATTTTTAAATTATTTAAATGTAACACAAATTCAAATTTTAATTTTATACATTTATTTTTGATACTAACACGTTAATTGTTTTGTTTGTAATTGTTTTATTTGTATATGTATTAATAATCTGAAATAAATGCTTATTATTATTATAAAACAATGTTTTTTATTCTTTTGTTGATTTTATAATACACCAGCGCCGCATGTGCAATAATATATAATAATAAATGTTTATTAACAGATAAATATCCATAGTGTTAGTTACAGGCTTAAAAACTGCAATGCTGATACTAAATATACTACAGAATGTTTTACGTTCACAATTTATTCAGTTGCTATGTCCCTGCATTTTAAATCAGTAATATCTTCGAAAATATTCATTTTAATTACATATTGTAAAGAGCTATATTGATCTATATCAAATTCTCAATGCATTTAAGTTACTTGATTGGATAAGGAATAATGGTGTATTGCTTAAGATTGGTACAAAAATGAGCCGTTGTTTGTAGTAAATGTAAGTGCAAAAAATGTATTAATTTACGACATCACATCATAAACTTTCAGGCTGAACTTGCATAACCATAACATCAATGGTTTTCATCGATGGATAGAATGTATTACAAGGAAAGTTTAAGTGTATAATGCATTGCGGTTTCGTGTTAATTGGCAGAAATATGATGATGTTTGTGGGAGACGTCAAAAAAAAAACGTCGATTGCGAAAATTTATGACGTGAGTCGTGTAATTCAATAGGTATAGTGCGAGATTATAGGGTTTAAATCATAACGTCCAAAATTAGAGCAATTAAAAAAATACACAATGGATGATGATAAAGGATGCTTGGTCTGTGGTAAATCAATGTAAATATATATAAAAATTAAGATTAGAATGTTACAAATACCGTATAGGTATAAGTGATAATGAAACAGTGCGCGTCTCGAGGTTATTTTTTTTTTAATTGTCTCTAGACAAAGGCGGCCACTTACCTACCTTAAGGTTAAATAGGTCATTGTTGTATAAAAAAAGAACATGTCTTTTGTGTTAATAAAGCACAAAAAATATTTTTTTTAATTAAATTTAGAAGAGAAATTTTATTTAAATAATTTGCTACGAAATTGTCAGATTTATTTATATTTTTTAGACTTATTACCACTTAAACTATTGCTTGATTTCTATTGCCTTAAAAAATATAATAATAATTATAATATAAAAATTTAGATTCCTAGGCATCACATACCAAAAATATAAAATAAAGCAAGTTGTTCGAAACTGGTACACAATCCTGATAATCTAGAAGATGAAAATAGGAAGGCTATTTAAAGCACTAATTAGTCTAGTAATTCGTAGAAGTGATGACGGTAGTGTCTTTGTACAACGTAATTTAATTTCTATCTTTTTGGTCTAAGATTACGCCTCTTTTGTGTTTTTTTGATGGTATAATTACTTTAAAGTATACTTGTATTATTTTTAAAATATTTAAAAATATAAAGCTGATAAGTAATTAAACATCTACTATAATAGTTGTCTCTCGAAAAATATTCTAGGTTACAGAAAGTAGAAAGGTTAAATTTTGCATATCCACCAAGTTCAAACATTTTGTTTATTTTTTTAAATAAGTCGGTAACGATTACTCTCGTACTTTAATTACGTGCACCAGTTTTCACTCTGGTTGAAACTCACTGGCCGTGATAAGTGGCAGCGGCAAAGGTCGAAGAGAAAATCGTACTAATTTCGAATATATGATTCCGCTGAATAAATCATAACACAAAACAAGTGAGGTTTTTAAAACGTTATATGATTTCGAAATTGTTTATTGAACGTTCGACATTTAAATCATATACAATTTGTCTTGAGATTCGCACGTGATATTGGCGAAATAATCTGTGCTTCTTCAAGTTGAGTGGAGTATATACTAACAACTAACTTAGAAGGACTATTACTTTCTTACAAGACCTTATTCAAGTAAATTTCTTTTACTTTTTATGTTAACTTTGTCTTTAAATTAAAAGTTAATAATACAATAAAATAAAATTTTTTTATCGGGTCTAGCCCATGTAGTGTTAGTAAAATAATGTTTTCTCTAGAATTAGTACAGTTACAAAATTTAACAACAAATCATTTTTTTTTACTTTACGAATTTTAAAATACAATACAAGAATAAATAATTACTTAAATACTTATTATAAAAAAATTGATGTCTTGCCCTGATGAATACTTTCATGTTCGGAAAAACAATGTTCGTAAATTAGAGGCAGATTTTTAATCACGAAAACGAACTTAGTTTTTGAAATGGTGGACGAATACATTCGTCATACAAACAGAGGGAACACGCCAGTTCATTTCGAAACAGACATATTTTCGTTGGACTAGGGATGTGTAGCTTTCTTAAAAATTGAAATTCGAAAAATAACGAATTTTAGCATTTTTATAAAATGTAAAATATGAATATCAATTATTATATTTTTAAGAAAATTAATTCCTAAACCTACAAAAATAATTTAACGGAGGTTTTAGGAAGATAGATTACTATGGAGGTTTTGTGTATTGCATTTACGTTTTTGCAAGCCTACATGTATTTGCTGTACTTCATAGCACATAATAAGTCTAAACACAAAAAAGCCTAAAGAGATTTAGGCTTTTTTGACTAATCCAAATATATCCCCGTATATAATTAGTATTAACGCATTAACGATCGGCTTTTCCGAACCGTAACGCTCAGTCCAACTTACTAAATGCAGTTAACATGTTTGAATTAACTTAAGCTTTAGAATATAAGTAACATTACAATTACCAAGAATAATTCTCGACTAAAATAAGTCTTTTTAAAAATACAGTCATGTTAAATACAATTATATATGTATGTAATATATCCTGCCTGGAAGTCGGCAAGTATTAATTACACGCTTTTTTATCGTCTGTATTATTTTGTATTAAATAATATGTCTTCAATACCAATGTATTTTTTATAAATGATTTGAACTTATGAAAGGGCAAAGTTAAAAATGTATGAACATAACAATGTACGTTGCAGTTTAAAACACTATCTATTTTCAAGCAACGTTTCTACAATGGAAGCCTCTTGGAATATTAATACGATAAAAAACTCCGAGCAATAAAGTAATGGTCGCACGAAAGGCATGCATCGCGACTGAAGGTGGTTTTCCATTGAATACAACGAAGTTTTTTCTTGCCGACTTTATGCGAGTTTAAGAAAGAAACTTCGTTTAAAAGAAATGTTGTCTATGGATGTCAATGTGATCAGGTTACGATTCATAACCACTAACCAGTAACCACAGATAAAACAGGACAAATGTCAAAAACTTATGTTTGAGCACCTTTTTTTGTGTCGCAATGTTTTAAACCTCCAGAATAAGAAAAGTCTTGATAAATTTAGAGGAATTAAAAAAAATACAAAGATAATCCTTGCACATTAAAAAAAATACGTTATCAATTAATGTTTTTTGTTTTACCTTAATTGGCAAACTTCAACAAAGAACACTATAACCTTACATTAAATGTTAATATTGACACCTATTCGCTGCCTCTATGATAGAAAACAGCAAATAGTTTAAATTAGAATACGCAAACATCGGTGAATATATTCAGCTTATTTCAGTGAGGGTTTTATAGCTAAACATTATTATACAACATAATATAAAGTATATAGTCGCTACAAAAAAACATAGATCATAAGATCACAATTTTAAACATTGCACTCATCTATTTATTCGAGGTTTTCCAATTAAATTACATAAAATCAAAACATACTTTTGTTCAAGTAGGCTTTTACAAGCAGTTTTGGAAAACGGTAGTCACTTTTTTTCAACATTTAAAAATACAAAGTCATGGTAGTTTAATACAATCATATATGTATGTAATATATCCTGATATAACATAATATTCTAGTTGAAATAAAACTAGTTACCCGTTCGTGGTCATGGGTAGACACGTCTACCCGTGACCACGAACGCTGTAAAGTGCTCGAAACGTCAGGATGATAAAAATTATTAATATACGCGATTTAAATCCATTAAAACTAGTTTTATTTCAATGCGTAATAATCGCTAAAATCTAAGACAACATTATATTGATATTCTAGCTTTAATATTTACCGCTAGCGTTTTGTGTGTGGCGGAAAACAGGCTTATACCTGCGACGCCCTGGGATCGCGGATGTAGGTCAACGCGGGTTTAATTGGGACAAGAAAAACAACGATCTCTGTGTCGAAGCATTAATATTAAAAGAATTACTTCTTCAACTCGAGTGTAGTATCTACTTCCAACTAACTCGGTAGGACTTTACAAGACCTTATTTAAGTAAATTTCTTTTACTTTTTATTATTATTTATTTATTATATATGGCACACATCTAAATAATAAATTACAAAGCTCGAAGATATATTGTGTACACATCAAGCAAGAGTACATGAATTCACAGTTAACAAGGGCTGAAGCTATTACAAGTAAAAATTAAAGAAAAAAAATGTTATTATTATATTTATGTTAAGTTTGTCTTTAAAGTAAAAGGTAATAGTAATATAATAAAAAAAAAACTTTTTATTTCGGGACTAGCCCATTTTGTGTTAGAAAAATAATGTTTTCTTAAGAATCTAATATTAGTACAGTTACAAAATTTAACAGCAAAACATTTTTTTTTTTACTTTACAAATTTTAAAATACAAAACAATAATAAATAATTACTTTTTTGTACTAATAATAATTATAAAATAACAAAATTTTATCTTCCTTTATTTTAACATTACATTAATTTTAATCAAGCAGCTATTCAATTTAAAACACAAAATCGTAAATAGAAATATAAAAATAACGCTGGTTTATTATTCTCAAAGGACAACCTGACCTTTAGTTGGACTTACATTCTTGACATTTCATAGAAATCATCGGGTTGATTAAGGGAGTATTACAGAGAGTATTTTGCGTTATTTCTGATATTTTAAAACGCACACTATTTGCAACTTTAACAATCGTATCGCGATGTAAGTTTTGCACACTACCCCATATATGTATATATAATGAGCTGAGATGGCCCAGTGGTTAGAATGCGTGCATCTTAACCGATGATTGCGGGTTCAAACACAGGCAAGCACCACTATATATATATATATATGCGCTTAATTTGTGTTTATAATTATTGGTGAAGGAAAACATCGTTAGGAAACCTGCATGTGTCTAATTTCATCGAAATTCTGCTACATGTGCATTCCACCAACCCGCATTGGAAAAGCGGCCTGTTTATTTTTTTTACTTTACTTACATATAGATAGTCATGTAATTATCGTTCGCACTGACAATGCGACAATATACCTTTTTATTGATTTAACCTGTTATAACAATATTCTATAATATGCCTGAACGCATGGGATTATTTCTATACTCCTAACGATTGCATTGAAATGTTAATATTGGTTAAGAATCAAATCACTTATATTGTTTTCAAATAACACGAATTATTTTAATTGGTTATTAGTTACTAGGTCCTCCCCTCGGCCAAATTTAAATGCCAAAAATTATAGGCCTTATCATTTTAAAATATCTAAAATTATCAGTGTTTTTTTAGTATACTGTGGATGTATTATACCTTCCTTTCCCCTTGAATCACTCTATATATTTAAAAAGCCGCATCAAAATTATTTTGCGTAGTTTAAAAGATTTAAACATTCATAGGGATATAGGGACAGAGAAAGCGACTTTGTTTTATACTATGTAGTGAAGATGTGTACTACAAATACTTTGCGAACATTTTATACGATTCATTACATATAATTTCAAAGCATGGAAATGCATACACATAACTGAATTGCCTTATAGACTATGTAACAATGACCACGACCTCTAATTCTATTAGCGCAACCCCTTGAGCCTCTTGTGTATAATCTGGCGCATTGCCATATCTGGTGCCATCCAGAAACTATATCTCAAAGATATCGACAAAGACAGTCAGTTCAAAATTAAATAAACAATTTTCATTAGATTCCTCATACACTCTAGATATTGGAACTCCTCTCTTAGACCATTGCATTCAATAAAAATTAAATAAGCGTTCAATAGCGAAGCGAGGTCTAATACGCCTCGTATGTGAGTGTGTGTGTGTGTATGAAAAACATAGATTTCTCTATCGTGTCGAGCCCGTAACGTCGATTTGATATAAAGTAGGAAAGTGATAAATATATATAATGATAAATATATTTATATGATCCCTATTGAAAACGGAATGCTATGGTGTACCTGCTTCGCTTCGGGGTCTCTTTAAACACGTACCCACTGAAGGATTAAAATTCGATCAGATCAAATCAAGTTTAAGTTTTCAAACTCTAAGTGCTCTAATAAGCCTTGTAGCGGTTTATTGGTAATTTTCATACGAGGTTTTAAATGCCCCGTATCTCAGGGATGGAAAAGACGACGTATTAATGATCGAAAGGACTTTTGGAAAGAATTTCTTTTACTTGGCTAACTGCAGATCGACAGGCAGACGAAGGTGACGTACGAGAAAAGCGACTCCAGGAAACCTGTCTTCCTAACTTTCTCTCTATTTCTTTCTGATTTATACGGTTCTATTTAATATTGTTTTAATTTAGACGGAATTTACAATAACAATTCTGACATTGAGATTTAATTATTCTCTAAAATTGTATATTTATTTAGTAATATTTATATTATATTATTAATATTTATTTAGCAAAATTAATTTCGTAATTCTAATATCAGATAAAAACGATTAAATCAATGTAAATAAAACCAGACGATGCAGCGCTTCTGGGAGGACATATTAGTATATAATACATGGCCAAGTAGGACAATGTCGGCTGTTTCGTTTGTTACGGATAAAATTGGTGTATACATGCACGTTAGGTTCGAATATAGCTCAGAGTACAATAGAACTACGCCATTTGAACTATAGATATCCTGAATACCGATTGATATCTATTACAACGATCATTCTAGAGCTCTCTCCAACAGTCTGGTGGCAGAAGTCCATGGCCGCCATTCTTCTAAGAGACTGGGTATCTGACCGAGACATGCACGAGAGTTAAGGCAAAGATACGATTCTATTCTGTCTTTGGAATACTTGTAGATATCCCTAAGCACCATTCTAATTGTTAAAAAAAATACAAATTTGAAGTTTCAATTGTGCTTAGCAGAATTCGTGATCTACTACTAACAATGAGTTGAAGCATATTGCTTAATACAGATAAAAATATAGTATAATGTTATTGAATATTCTGAGAGCCTCTTTATTTCCCCTCCAAGGAGCAAGCGGTGATTCGACAGTTTCTCCTGTGGGATATTCTCTGAAAGCTTTTTTGTTAGACATCAATATTCTTTTGTGCACGATTTGTTGACTATAAAACTTTAGGATTTATACAATAGAGTCTTAGACTGTAATAAAAAAATATATATATAAACAAGTAGGACAATATTTTCTTCATTATCTGTGGATGAACGATGGCCGAACTTAATAACTCGTCATAGACTGGATACTGATTGATTTTTGGATTATAAAACGAAGACTGTGTGCTGTCCTTTTAAAATTTGTGTTTATTATTTCGAAATGTTTCCTTATCTGGGAACAGTAAATATTATGTTTGTGTGTGCGTGCGCGCGCGCGCGTGGGTGTGTGTGTATGTATGTATGATGAGAACTTTACATTTAGGATTTTTAGAACAGCCTATAATTATGATATATTATTGGTACATTTGAAATATTCTAGACCTCGTCCTTTAATTATATCCTGTACAACCCTGTACCCTGGGTTTATTTACCATTAAAATTATCTGTAAACTGGAAGTGTCTCATATATTTAATGGGTAACCTGAAACATTTTCTGAAGTCAGATGATAATAACTCTTAAAAGCCTCTAACATGGCAGAATCTAATTAGAATAATAAGCAGCCAGACGCGAATTCGGGGACGCTCTCTCAAATTTTAAAGGGTGCAGTTGCCAAATCAATTAACAACCATATTATGATAAATATGTTACCATTTTTTATGATACATAGTAGGAAAATGTAAAAATTTACCATCGCAATTACCGGCTAAAGAAACTCTGAATATTTTTTATTAAATGTCATATTTTGAATGATTGTGTTTATACAATAACAATAAATATATTTTCCTTATTTGACACAGCCTGGAGGCGATCATCTCATATATCAAGGTGTGTATTCAGCACATACACACTGTTTGTGATGATTATTTTAAATTTAACAAATGAATATTTTTGAATATAATTTTCGATATCTGAGATGATAGATGGAATAGATAGATACCACACCTTGAGACGATCGCCAACTATTAATTTTAAAATATATACATATATAGCCTATGTCAATAATAAAATTGACAAAAAGCACCCCCGTGTTGTTTCTTTCGCCGGTTCCTCTCATGCAAGTGAATTTTCTTTTCCGAATCGGTGGTAGTGTATAATTTAACAATTAAAAAGTAAGGGTAATGATTCTTTATTGAATATAGGAATTTGAGTTTCAAATATGTATAATTTACCTTTACACAGGCACAGGCTTTTGCTTATCACAAGAACCGGGGAACTCATTTTAATCTGTAAATTAATTGTTATGAATAAAGCATATTATTATTATTATTATTATTAAATATGGAATAGAGATGAATTAATAACAGTGTTCTGTTATAAGTAGGATCGCATCCCATTGTCGACCGTACTCCAACTCACTATTGCTAGGAATAAAGTCCTAGAGTAATAGGACGCAACAAATTGTTCTACCGTTCTCAATCTTGAGGTTGAAACCTCAACGCAGATTATCAAGATGTCAAAAGAGACAGCTTCGATAAAATTACTAATATTGTAAAAGCAAAAGTCCTTCTGTCTGAAACCTTTTCACGGTTATATCGGTGACCTGATTTAAAAGGAATTTGTCATGATTGCAAGTTCCTGAACAGAATATAGACATTTTTTTTATAACTGGTGGTGGTAAGTGGTAATGGAGTCCAAACAAGAGATGGACAGTACAGAAAGCAAAAATTAATTGTACACTAGTCGTCCTAGCCATGCAGGCCATTAAGGCATCTTCGTCTCGTGCAGCACCCAGTTTATAAAAGAGGAGACCACGTGTCCTGGTAAGGAGGAGAGAAATGAGTAGCCAAATTTCTTCATACGGTATTGATAGGCGGTTAGACAGTTACAAGGTTAGGGGGTACTAACAGTACACACTAGTTTTGCTATAATATCTACCCTCAGGTTGGTAAAAATGGAATAAAATGTATGTAGATACTATAGTTTTATAAATTTCGCGCGGGTAACGCCGCGGTTAGTTAGTTATATATTCTCCATTATCCAGTAATCCTAGTGACCCAGTAAGTTGTGTATTGTTATGTATATATTTTGTTAGGCGTTATTGTTAGGACATTGTAAGCACTTGGCGACGCTCCATGTGACCTCATAAGAACTCTTCATGTTTTTCCTCCTCTTTAAGACGGAAATAAAGTTAAGAACTAATGAAGGGGATAATAAGGTTTGTTTTCGGAAACAATCAAATGTTCGTAAACAATCAATCTTTATGATTAGGCTTTTACAAGCACTTTTGACAATCTTCTTTTAACAATAATATTAAGTGAATCTACCACTGTTTCGGAATATAGATTATACAGAGAAGAACCGGTAAGAAATTCAGTAGTTACTCGTTTTAAACATTTAAAAATACAAATTCATATTAGTTAATTACAATTATATATGTATATATTATAGATGTATAAATGATAGAATATAGAAGGTAACTCAAAGAATGATTTTTAATCTAATATTTTAATATCATTATATAATTCTAGCACAAATCAAATCCTCTCTACAATTTTTTTTTTATATATGATTAACCTGAGGTCCATATTTTAACATGTGTTAGTCCTTGGAGCAAAATATATAATAATATGTGGAAGCTAAAAGAAAATCCACAAATTGTACCTAAGATTAGTGCACACATGCAGCGACGTACATACAGGTAGTTTTTTACAATACCACGGATTTTGTTTACAATATAGAGAGAGACAAATAGATAAGATAGCAAAGTTTCATATAAATGTTTTTGCTATTTTATTTGTAAAGGATTATTATTTTGTCATTATACAAAATTTATTTCAAAATTAATATGTTATAAAGTAATGTTAAATATTAATGTATTACTTCAATATATTTTAAAATATTTCTCATTGTATATAATACTATCTAGAATATATTATATACAATAATTTTATATGAATATTATGGTATAACGATGACACGGGCACGTCTTTGGAGAAATAATAATACCTACATAAAAAAAATATAATTAATAAATTAAAATTGAACTTAAATATTAAATTACTTTTAATAATTATAATAATAGTGGCTCGAACCCATAGAGTGCATAATAAAAATACTTTAAAAAATGTTAGTAGATCAAAATAATCATAATATTATTATTGGATAATAATATGTTACATATATCAAAGAGGTCTGTGCTCCTAAACTAAGCGCCGACATATTTAAAGAGTTAGTGAGCTCTCAAATAGTGCTTATTTATTAAATTTATTTTTAAAATACTTTACGGTAAAATAAGGAACAAAAAATTACAAACATATGACCTTATGTAATATAGAATTACATATATAATATAAGAAAGATGCACAATATTGTAGTTATTTTAGGAAATACTGATTCATTTAACAACATTGCTAACTTTTCATATTGCGTAGTTGCTTCCTTCGCAATTGTCAAGGCTATCAAAAACAATCCAAATCTAATCAAGACGATTACTTTTGTTTTAATTTTTCATAATTAATCCGTGATGACAAAAGATCCGTTGAACAAATAAATAATTCCTCTCGTAACGCCCTTGACCCAATCAGATCTGGATCGTGTCGGAACACTCGGCACCCTGATGAATTTATTACAGATGATGGATGTTAGTTACATTATACTGCTATATATAGTGTATCAGTTTCCAACTGTAATAATATTATAAATGCGAGTCGATTATTTATCCGTTTCTAATAGGCTATTTGATAATGCGAAAAATAAATTGTGAATTATTGTACAGTGTAGATTATGAGTTTAAAAATTGTTATTTACTAACGAAAATTGAAAATAATACTTAATTTAATCAATAATCACTAAATAAAAATGCATTTTTTTCAAACGTTTGTCAGGTGACACAAAACGCTCTTGATGCTGGGCTTATGATGAAGTCTCTTTCTTTCTTTCTTCCTCTAAGGTTTACTTTGCTTTTCTACTATATGTACCATAGATTAAAATACTGCAAAGTGACGTCACCAACCCCATTGCAGCGCCATATTTTTTATGTGATATATTTCGGCAAATATGTACAAGAATTAAAAAAAAACAGCTTTTACGGGGTCTTTAACGTCTACTAAATAATATAAAATGGATTTTAAAAACCAGACAAATAGCCTATTATAATAATACTAGATGTCGCCCGCGGCTCCGCTCGTGCTTTATGAATTGGTTGTCATGTGTAAGGAAAAAGTAACCTATGTAAAAAAAGTATCCTTCCTTGGATACTCCAGTTCAAGTTTGTTTTATAACAAATTTCATCACATTCGGTTCAGTGTTTTGGCAGTAAAAGAGCTACAGAAACTTAACTTTACAGTCGTGTAATTATTATATTTTATAAAATGATGATTCAAAAAAAGTTCTTTTAAAAGTATTCTTGGATAAGGAAAATTTGATTTTGATCTCGACATTGATTTTCATCGGCGTCCGATTTGACATTCGAAATATGATACCATATTGTTGTAGTATCCTGTACCCAGGCTTGCCTACGAATGGCACAGAATAGGAATGGTTGGAGGAGGGTGGTGCGATGTGTTCAGGAGAGCCACACGCATGGTGGTCACGACCCTTAGTAAAGAGGAATCGACTAGCAAGAAGATTGTTGTAGTAATTACCCCCCAAACAACTTTTTTTGTGAAATTCTTACATTATTCATATATCAATACTTTATTATCTAGGTGTGAGTGACATTTACGTTTGACGTTCCCGTGACGTCATGGCCTATAGTTAGCTACAATTTTTTTTCAACGCGTTCTTAGCTTTGTCAGTCTATCTATACTTATAAATAATCGAAGATTAAAAAGTAAGATTTCAATTTTTTATTTATATGAAACTTTTTTGATTCCAGAAATTTTAAAGTTATACGGGGAACGATTAACGGCGTGGGAGAGGACAGAAGTACGGAAGTATCCCGAAGTCTGGTTCCTCGGGCTCGAGGCAAGCAAGGTCCAGGCGTGGTCCACCTTACCCAACAATTGTGGCTTCGATGATGAGAACGGCAGTTACAACAAAGTAAGTTATACTCTTAATACTACTTCTCTGACCGTAGAACGAGCTCTCAGACTTATATGACAATAATTATACGACCTTTTTTATTTTTTCATCTTGCTTATGGGCCGATAATAAATTTTTGAAACATTACATTTATTAAAAAAGCTTATTTTTAATTTCTCGTGGGTTTCTTTTTAGATCTGAAAAATATCTAAAAGTTAGAAATGTTCCCGCTAACCGTATAATACTAGATGTTATATTGTGTTATTATCTAATAGCGCTAAAACACAGGAATTTACAGGCTGTTGTTGTTGTTGGTCCGAAGAAAATAGAATTAGTTACAAATAGTTCGCATTGAAAGTTGGTATAATTTTTCTAAGACATTACACAAGATCGGAGTCAACCTTTTAATGTCGTCTTAACTCACGTAAAACGAGTATTTTTTTATCTCAGCTCCCTCAGCTCCAGTTCACACAATAAATCAAATATTAGCTTCCCTATTTAACATAAATGAAATCAGAACGGAATCACTTTCTTTTTGTGAATACATAATTAAGAAGATTTGTTCATAATTACCGGCAATGGAACACATTTTATAAATTAAAAAAAAATAACGTCAATTCGAACTGGCTAGATATGTTTTTGTTTTTTTATTGGTTTCAATGTTGCCAGACTAATTTAAGCGTAAACGTGACCTGACAGTTAATGGTAGTAAAAGAGAACGTTACAACGTTTTACTAGAGTGAAACTTTTTAAATGTTTAAAACATTTATGAAGTAAATACATTGCAGAAACTCCAGACCGCTGGAAAACTTGCCGTTGATTATGCAAATGTGACCTGGTTTTTTGATCAAATAGAGAAAGTATTTCAGGCTGTGAAATCTCGAGTATAAGAGGTTTGCTGTGTACGGTTTTGTATATCTATTTATGGGCTGAAAATATTGCGCGTGGAACACTAAAACTCTTCTCTAAACGTAATAAATTTATTTTCATCTATCATGTAACGAAACAAGACTAAACAGACTATCGTAAAATTTTACCCTTAATTATCATCGAATCGCGACCAACGATTTTGAATCGTTTTGATCAAAAAGTATTTTTAACTTGTAATAATGGTCATACGATTTAAAAAAATAAAACAAAATTGAGATCAATTAAGTAATACATACTTAATAATCGTGTGCTAATTCTGGACACATTACCCTAATTTTAACGATAGTTTTACAATAAATAAACCATTAATAAAAGTCAGTGTTCCGAAAACAAATATTAAATAGAACGGAGAACGAACACGCGACAGTTTGTTGCGTCATTTTCGATGCAGCAGTTACAGCGGTAACCAGCAAAGATTATAGCACGATATAACAATATTGTCCTATATTTTAACTACGTATAATACTAGTTTATATTCAAAGGAATCTCTTATTTGCTTTGGTTTAGAGATTATACGCACATTTATCGACTACGAAAATAAGAGTGAAATCAAATTTACAAATCTGACTTAATACGAAAGGATGATTTATCGTCTCTCTCATTATCATTATAAGCCAGAACAAATAATATAGCTTTCTGGTGAAAGCCATATTATCTGTTCTGGCTCAGAAACTCAAACAATCAAAATATTGCTCTAAGATCGTGATGCTGCAGTTAAATGTAGGCACATTCCATCTCAACCATAAGATGTCCACTGGGCATAGGTCTCCCCCAAAGTGTGGCAATACTTCGGGCTATGTCGGTGACCTTAGTTCTTCTGAGGATCTCCTCATTTCTGATTCGATCTCGCCAAGAAACTCCGAGCACATTAAAGAAATATAATTATGATTATAAATTAACTATAACAATGGCACGAACAACACGTTGGTAGATATATTTTAACATTATAAAAAGTAATTAAGAAGAAAATATTACTATAACGCTACTCGGATGATTAAGAAACAAGCGCTCAGTACAAATTAAATACAATGAAATTGCTTTTTCAAAAGGAAACGTAGATTGTACCAAGAAAAACTGACAAGAAATTCCTTAGTCTTCAACCAATTATATGTATTCCACAAATAATATTCTTGTAGTTGAATGTTAGTAGTAGTCTAGTTCAAAGGGGGTCTTTGGACTTTTCACTTTATTTATTATATTATTTATTTATTTAGCTGTATTCATGTACATGATAAAATCTTATTCACAATCCAGAAAATTCACGACCACAT
This sequence comes from Vanessa cardui, assembly GCF_905220365.1. Lineage (NCBI taxonomy): Eukaryota > Metazoa > Arthropoda > Insecta > Lepidoptera > Nymphalidae > Vanessa > Vanessa cardui. The sequence goes on from NC_061129.1 coordinate 1,652,480, forward strand.
CGCATATCGGTACGAGATCCTCGAAGTGATTGGCAAAGGATCCTTCGGTCAAGTGATAAGAGCACTCGACCACCGCAGCGGTAACCAAGTCGCCATCAAGATCATCAGGAATAAGAAGCGATTCCATCACCAGGCGCTGGTGGAAGTTCGGGTACTGGACCACCTCAGGTTGAAGGACAAAGACCAAACGCACAACGTCATACACATGCTGGATTATTTCTACTTCAGAAATCATCTCTGCATCAGTTTTGAGCTTATGAGGTACGTTCTTAATATTAATACTAGTATACTTAATACTATTTTTTTTATGCTATAGCTTGGCGGACGAGCATATGGGCCTCCTGATGGTAAGTGGTCACCATCACCCATAGACAATGACGCTGTAAGAAATATTAAATATTCCTTACATCGTTAATGTGCCACCAACCTTGGGAACTAAGATGTTATGTCCCTTGTGCCTGTAGTTACACTGGCTCAGTCACCCTTCAAACCAGAACACAACAATACTGCGTACTGTTGTTTGGCGGTAGAATATCTGATGAGTGGGTGGTACCTACCCAGGTGGGCTTGCACAAAGCCCTACCACCAAGTAAATAAAATTACCTTACTATAAAATATAGGCATAGAAAAAATATGTCCCTAATACTAATGCTACTATATCAAATAGATTAACGCAATTAACTATAAATTTAAACTGTAAAGATCGTTTGTACCTCGTAAAATATATAAATTTGTTGTATATTTGTAATATTAAATTAATAACGCTTTTTACTAAATGCATATGTACACGGTACACATACCATTTCTTATTATTTTGACTTTTTCTATCTCTATGCTAATCTCTGGAGCGGCTGAACCAATTTTGTTGAAGATGGCTAATGTAATAACGAGTAACTTAGGCTACACTAATAACTTTTCGTTAAATTTAAACGCGCACGATGTTGTGGGAATGGCTACCTCATATGAGCTACCTCAAAAAATTCTAAACTTATAATATTTGGATTGGCTGCACCAAAATTTATACAATATTTTTATCGATCTGGTATCATAAGCTCTAATGCCATTTCTGGAAAACAAGCAATCGTGGTTTTCAAGGCATTACTAATGATAAATAACTATTAAACTTGTATTGAAATTTGTAATTATGCTAATGTTCTATAGACGAATAACCTACAAAACACATAAAAGAAAATAAAATGGCCACCCACGCCAAACGAAGTTAACGTACTGCGGAATCTAATGAATGGCAATGCAGCTTGTATCACGCCGTACCAGGAAACTAGATACGTTAATTTTGACTATTACCGCAGTGAAGTATTACAGAAACGTTTCCAATACAATCAAAATCAAAGTATTCTTTATTCGAGTAGGTACTTACCAACTTTTGAATCTTCATTTCAGCTCAAAACCAAGCTGGAATCGATTCAGAATGTTGATTCTATCCAAAATAACTTGATATATTTGTATGTTTTTAAAATGATAGTAGCAATGCCCCATTATGAGGAATTACTTATATGTTTCTTTACCCCTCCAATTAAGTTTGAAGCTAATCTTGGCAGTGAAGATAACATTATTCAGGATCGATCCTGAAACTCTTTACATTGCGAAGCGGCCCTCAAATTATCGCGTTAACGCTGCAACAGCTGGCAAGAAATTCATGCAAAAATACATAATTAAAAATATAAACTCATTTTATAACCAATTCTAGAAATCTTGTAACTTATGACATTAAATTTTGAATCATAAACCTATCTTTTCCTTTAATTAAAGTCATTGTCAAAAATCGCTTTCAGACATTTTTTTATCAGGTATTGCGTTTAGTTTTGATTTTTTTCTTACAGATTAGCTCTACTGTAGCTGATTATAAATAATTGGAGTTTTTTTTTTTTTTTTTTTTTATCGAGAACCGTAACATTTTAATTATAACAGATGATGGCAATGCAAATTAGCCTCTCTATAAAAATACGACTCTTCAAAACAATTGAGAGTTGTATATAGTAGATGTGATTTTATTTATAGTTAGGCTTTATTTAGAAGCACCAGTAATGCCGGATTCAGCATGAGTGCCACCCCTGGGAGTACATTTACGAAGTTTGACATAGACTGGTTCAATTTTCGATACAAAATTATTAAATAAATAAAGTAACTTCATTCATAGCAAAAATTCTTCATATATATTGTTTAAATCTATTCTAATATTATAAATGTGAAAGCAACTCTATCTGTCTGTCTATCTGTCGCTCTTTCACGACCAAATCAATGAAGCAAACTTGGAGTACACATAAGGAATGATAAAAACAACAAAACAAACAACAGCCAGTAAATTCCCACTGCTGGGCTAAAGACTCTCCCTTTGAGGAGAAGGTTTTGGAACATATTCCACCACGCTGTTCCAATGCGGGTTGGTGGAATACACATGTGACAGAATTTCTATGAAATTTGTCACATGCAGGTTTCCTCACGATGTTTTCCTTCACCGCTGAGCACGAGATGAATTATAAAGACATCTCGACTCAACCCCAGTTAGTTTCAAACAAGCTCAACTTCACTTATTAATTTCACCCATTAAAGTGATCGTAAACTAATTATCTTACTGAATGCACTTGTAACGACTTTTGTCTTTGTGGCGTCAATGCACCCTATCTGGGACAAGGTATTCGCATTCGTAATAAAATCCAGCGTCATACATATCCATAATTAAAATCCTGAAGCCGCGTTTTCCGTACGAGAATTTCATACGCATGTTACCCATTCACGGAGTGATTCTAAAATATAACGGTAATCGTAATTACCGTATAAACGTTTAATGTAGAGCCTTATTCGAGACGTTTGAAGTAAAGTAATACGGTATGTCTAATGTATACATATAAATAAATTGGAGTGTCTGTATGTTACATTTACTAAATTAACATTTCTTTACAATTTTTGTCTATTTGTCCGTCTGTTTCGAATATCTCTGGAACGGCTGGACAGAGTTTGACGGGACTTTCACTGGTTAAATTCAAACGCGAACGTAGTCGCGAGCACATCTAGTAAAGAATAATATTAGGGTTATTTAAATCATCTTATTGATTATATTGACATACTTAAGGAGGTCATATCAATTATTACTATTTGCATTGCAAGGAATAGTAACCGCTCCTTACAACTATCGTAATTATATCACTAATTATATTTAAAATGTGTTATAGACACATATATATGTCAATTTTTTTTCTTGGAAAATCTCTTAATAAGCGTATTTTTTTGCTAAGAGTGTACCCCAATAGCCCAAGAGTTAACAAGTTACAAATATATATGTATAGCTGACGGATTCCTGGACAAACCAGGAAGTCGCCTGCGTCGCGTGCGACAGCTACCGGCCCGTTACCGGGAACGGGACGTCGGGATAGTCGAGTCCGGGACACGCGTAATAAGAACTATGACGTCTGCTCTTGCGCCGTTAATTATTAGTTTCGCCTCAGTAGTTGTTGTTAAAATTATTGATTATTTAATTACAGTAAAGTGGAAATCATTTAAATCGTTATTATCTATACGGATACGGATTACCAAAGGATTTTAGACTTTAGGAGTTTAATCTGATCCATTACTTCCTTATCCTATGATCACATTAATGTATGCATAACAATTATTATTAATGAACTCATTATTTAAATGATGTCGAAAACTTATTCAAAATATAAACATAAAACGATATATGAACATTACAAACGATTAACCTTTACTGTTCAAATCTTTTCTTTTACTTACTAATGAAAAAAATAATTTTAATATAGTTAGATAGGCTGCCTGTTTATCTATATTATCTATCTTCTATATTAATATTTTAAATGTGAAAGTAACTCTGTCTGTCTGGTGTTCTTTCACGATCAAACCGAATTTGATGAAATTTGGTATGAAGTAAACTAGTTCAAGTTTACTTCAATACGTTAATAATAAGTTTACTCCAAGAAAGGACATAGGCTACTTATTTAGTTTAACACATAACAACCAAACCCCTAAGACGAGCGAAGGCGCGGGCGCCTACTAGTAATTGTTATCGAGAGAAAAGGAAAACCTGCAATGGAGCATCTTAGTGAATCAATCACTTCGACCCACTATGATATCAAATCAAATCAAATCAAAATAAAGTTTATTCAAGTAGGCTTTTACAAGCACTTTTGAAACGTCATTTTACAATTAAGTGTAGCTGCCACCGGTTCGCAAAGTAGATTCTACCGAGAAGAACCGGCAAGAAACAGTAGTTCTCTTTTTTAACATTTAAAAAATACAAAGTCATGTTAATTAAATGCAATTATTTAAATTAATATATCCTGCTTGGAAGTCAACAAGTATTAACTCCACGCTTTTTTATCATCTATAAAATCTTGTATCGAATAATATGCTTTTTCTACCAATGTATTTTTTACAAACGATTTGAATTTACTAAACGGCAGAGTTAAAAATGTCTGCGGAATTTTATTATAGAAGCGGATACCCTGCCCCAAGAAGGACTTATTGACTTTGCGGAGTCGGAAACTTCGCGTTATAAGCTTATCCTTACTCGTAGTGCACATACAATGATAGGTGATACTGATAGAACTTTTGCATATTTGTCTTTTTCGGAACCACCCACTCATCAGATATTCAATCGCCAAACGGAAATAATTATTATATATATTATTATAGTATTATGTCTTGTATTGTTGTAAAACAGTTTTGCGCTTTATAATTCATATATTACGTACATGTATGTTTATACATATATATATTTCTTAAAAAAGCTGTGGGATGTAAATGGATTGTTTTACAATTTATTGAAATATATGCCATTGTTTGTTTCAGTATTAATCTCTACGAGCTGATAAAGAAGAACAATTACCAAGGATTCAGCTTAAGCCTCATCAGACGGTTCTCGAGTTCGCTTCTTCGCTGTCTGAGGCTACTCGAGGCGGAGAATATTATCCATTGCGACTTAAAACCTGTAAGTACTGGGTTTTTTTATCAATATACCTATTGTGTCTTAAGGTTATTATTATTTTTAATTTATGTAGATAGGTTGTTGATGTTGTTGAAGGCGAACTGATGGTAAGTGGTCACCACTGGTCATAGTCATTAATTATGTGAGAAATATAATTTATTCCTCATATAAGGAATGCTTCATCAACGTGCACTACTGCATACTGCACTGATACCGTTTAAACTGGAACACAACAATGCTGAGTATTGTTGCTTTGCGGTTGAAATTATGGGTGGCCGACCCATTCACGTTTGGAAAAAAACTTACCACTGTGTCAAAAAAACTAGTCTTTTAATACTGGCATAAATTCAATCAAGTATTTATGGTTATTATACTATATATATTAACTTAAATAATTTTATTAACTAAAATGACTTTGTTTGTTTTGCTTTATTTTTTCAATGTTGAAAAAAAGTAACTACTGAACTTCTGGCCGGTTCTTCTCGGTAGAATCTACTTTCCGAACCGGCGGTAGCTTCACTTAATTGATGAAATAAAATGACGATTCGAAAGTGCTTGTAAAAGCCTACTTGAATTAAGTTTATTTGGATTTTTGTGATTTTTATAGGTATATCTATATATATTTTATAATTACATTTTTTCTATTATAATTCAACAAAAAATTAATGACATACGGCAACATATAAGTCGTTATGGACGTCGACGCCTCCTGAGCTGAGGTTCAGTTTCCACCCTTAAATGGGTTCCCATCATCCGGATTTAATATTATAACACGACTCAAGACTTCCTGCACATACATATAGATACATAAAGCTATAAGGTTACTGAACTCCCCAAACCATCATGGCTTAATCTACTTTTCAAAGGTGGTTTTGACTGACATATTATTAATGCCGTCATATATTTTTTCAGGAAAACATATTGCTCAAAGCCCGGGGAAGTTCGTCGATCAAAGTCATCGATTTCGGGAGCTCGTGCTACACACACGCCCGCGTCTACACTTACATACAATCTCGGTTCTATAGGAGCCCGGAAGTGATCCTGGGATTGCCGTATGGTACAGCCATTGATATGTGGAGTATGGGTTAGTATCAACTGAATATTTGTATCAATATTTTTAGGGTACATTTGTTTGAAGAAACTGAATATATAAGTAACAGGAGGGAGAAAATGGTGCTCTGAAGTAGTATGTCATATAAAGAGCTCTCCTCTATTGTGTTAATTTTTTTAATGTAATATATAGCTTCAGTAAATCACTTTATACATTAGCACTTATTAGAAATATTAAACATTCTTTATAACGCCAATATGCCACCAATAGCAGTTGTTGTTATGCCTGCTGTTACATTAGCTAACTAACTTATCAAACCAGATTCTACTTACTAAATTGCACTTGTATGAAGGCAAGGCAGGCAGGGCCGGATTTAAGAGCCAACCGAGTGTCCGAAATGTCAAAATATATTTAGATATAGTCAAATTATGATAATGTTACTAATTATTGTTTTAAAGTTACCAATAGAAGTAAATACATTATACTACTTAAAAATAATAGTCTTCATGCCTCTATTGCTCCAGGGCCTTCACCCCATTGTGGCCCTGTGCCTTCAGGCCTAGTATACATACGGGGCGGGTTGCTATTTTGAATATAAAAGTGCAGTGAGAACATGTCTTCTGTGGTCGTTGCTCATAGAAATTGTTGATGTAGAAATTCTAATGCGTTGCCAACAATAATGTTTTACCAATAAAAGAATAATGATTGTGTCTGATGTATCTTCATATCTTATACAGCGTATCGAGACTGATGAATGTCAGTCTGACTAAATATATGAAAATATATAATAGTAATCAGTAACAATCATTGTATAAACAGAAATAAACATACTAAGCTCTAGATTTAACAAAGTCAATACATTCTTGGATCGGGTGTTATATCCATACAAATAAATAAAATCGGAGTTTCTGTTTGTAATATTAAAATAACCGCTTTCTGCTACATGCATTTGTCTTTATATACGGTACACATACCAAAACACACATTTTTAGAATTTTTGTCTGTCTGTCTGTCTGTTTGTTCCGGGTAATCTCTGGAACGGTTGGGCCGATTTGAACAGGACTTTCATTGGCGGGTAGGTAATGTACTAAGGCGTAACTTAGGCTACTTTTTATACGCAAATAATACAAAGTTTTGGAAATATAAACGTAACCAACTTAAGTTGAGCTCTTTCTGATATGGTTGTCGATATGAATTGGGGGTCAGCTTATATTGGTACTTGATCGGGTGTATGTTGCGTTGCGTTTTGCAAATTTCCCACGTTACGCGGACGTCGTCGTCTGTTTGTAATTTTTCTACTACGTGGCCATGAATGTATATACGGTACACATGCCAAAACGTATAATTGTAGAAGTTTATAATGAGATGTCGTAAGCAAACACATTCTGTAGTATGTTTAGTATCAGTATTGCACCCGTGCGAAGCCGGGGTGGGTAGCTAGTTCTAAAATAAAATTGATACTCGTACAATTTTTAATATTTTCAAGTAGCAAATTTTTATGCTTTTTGTACTTAGATTTATGGAATCATAATCATATATAAATTCTAGTATTTATTAATCTTCAAGCAGTATTAACGGATTTAACTATATAGCAAAAAAATCATGACCGCGTGGAATGGTAAATGCTAGCAACATTTCCCCGTTGAATCGCAATTCCGATCCTCTGTGCCAAAAACGAACCAGCCCTCCCGTCACCAGTGGAGGCAATGAGGAGAGTTATCACGCGTTAAAAAAGGCTATTTATGATCAAGGTTCAAATGTTTCAACTGAAAATGAGACAAAAACAGAAATTGGAATAGAGTTGCTAATTATAGCAATAAGATATTAATCTCATTGTTTAATTTCAAAGTTGAAACAAAAACCTACTAATCCACATTACGAAGTAATTTACATTTAATTTTAACTTGTTAGTAGTATGTGGATTATAAAAAGCCAAGAGTTAATCTTCGTTTAATTGCATGGTAAATTTATTGCATTTAATTACTTTATGTAGCTATGTAAATTGGTGGAAAAGCGTGACCGTGTTTCTTGCCCGTTCTGTACGTTCTCAATTCCAAAACGGCGTTAGTGATTTAATAGCCAACTAGAATTAAGAATATTATGGTTTTGATTACGTTTCATATAACATTAATTTACCAATCCTATATGAGTGTAGTATATAGTATAGTGGCAGACTGTAAATTTCCCACTGCTGGGCTAAGGCCTCCTGTCCCAGTAAGTAGAGGGTTTGGAACATATTCCACCACGTTGTTCCAATGTGGAATGCACATATGAAGAATTTCGATTAAATTAGACACATGCAGATTTTCTCACGATGTTTTCACTGCCGAGCACGAGAAGAATTATAAACACAAACTAAGCACATAGATAAAGTTGTGCTTGCCTTGGTTTGTACCCGACATCATCGGTTATGATGCACGCGTTCTAACCACTGGGCCATCTCAGCCCATCCTTTATGAATTATTACTACAATTAAGTACAAAAGTAGTTCCGAAAGATTTTTATATTATCTAAGAGGCATCTAGCCGGATATTACAGACTGATACTAAATTTTCCGCAAAACGTTTTACATCATTTTATAGAAAAATATCAGCGTTAGGTTCCATAACAAACAAACTCGTTCGCGCATACCTGAGAACATTAGTTTCGGTACATGTAAGTAAAAATAGTAAACAAAAACATTAAGGCTAGTTTAAATCTTATACCTTCGTAATAGAGGTGATTATCGTTCGAACAATTTCGTAATATTTCAACCATTGGCGAGTTGTAGACCGTGTTACGTAAGCGGCAAGTTTGTAGAAAGCTGAGAGAAAGGCGACGAGTCAGACTACACGTGTGTTCTGCAAATATCGACGTGTCTACCTAAAATTCTGCCTCCTTTACGCAATAGACAGATTCACAATTGCCATTGCTGTTAATATTTGAACTAAATTATTATTGTGTAACGTCTTGATACTTGTTGACATGTGTGGTGGAGTCTTTATTTTATTTTTTATTTATAGTTGAAAGGCAAATAGAGCATAAACAGACATTGTGTAAATATATATTTAGAATGTGATTCTGGCTTGCAATATAAAAAAATAATGGTTTTCGATAATACGAGTATATGTATATGTAGAAACAGCTAGAAATCAATTTGGAAATAAAATAATTGAAATAATCTTTCGTTGACAAAATCTTATTATGATAATAGTACAATCTATACTAATATTATAAATGCAAAATCACTGAACCAAAGTTTACAAAATTAAGTATGCAGCATGCTTAAATACCAGAGAAGGGTATATTAATGTCTAACAACAACAACAACAACAGCCTGTAAATTCCCACTGCTGGGCTAAAGGCCTCCTCTCCCTTTGAGGAGAAGGTTTGGAACATATTCCACCACGCTGTTCCAATGCGGGTTGGTGGAATACACATGTGGCAGAATTTCCATGAAATTTGTCACATGCAGGTTTCCTCACGATGTTTTCCTTCACCGCTGAGCACGAGATGAATTATAAAGACAAATTAAGCCCATGAATCAGCGGTGCTTGCCTGAGTTTGAACCCGCAATCTTCTATTAATGTCTAACATCTGACAACAAAGATTTAAACCTCAAGTGAAGTTGGAAGCGATAATTAGTACAACACACACACACACACACACACACACACACACACACACACACACACACACAAAGGTAGTAAATAATGTTTGCGAGGGTCATCATTATCATCATCATTATATAGTACAAAACAAAGTCGCTTACCGCCGTCTGTCCCTATGTATGCGTACCATTAAAATCACGCAACGGATTTTGATGCGGTTATTTTTAATAGAGTGATTCGAGGGGAAGGTTTTTGTATATAATACATGGACAATATAGTAAGGAAACACCGGTAATTTTAGACGTTTCTAATGTGATGTCGTAAAAAAACAAATTCTCTAGTATATTTGGTATCAGCATTGCACCCAGGGCCGTCTTTAGCCTATTGGAGGCCCTGGGCATATTATAGTAATGAGGCCCTTATGACTTTGACTGAACACTGTTTTGTTATAATAGTCAAAGAAACTTGCGAATAAATAGTACTCTTTTGAAATACCTACTTACTGATTTATATCTGTAAATTCTGGATGTATCAGAAAAGTTTATTTATAACTTTATTTCGAAAATATCAGTTGAAGTATCAATAGCAGATCTTTTTATATGATCTGAGGCCCCTATAAGTCCTGGGGCCCTGGGCACTTGCCCAAAGTGCCCACTGCGAAGGAGGGGTCTGATTGCATCCGTGCGAAGCGGGGGTCGCTTGTGGTAGCAAAAGTGACATACCGCATGCGTTACGGCGTATGAGTTGATGATAATCTTGTGACCCTCTTCTAATCAAATAATGTTACCTTATAGTTATATTACATGTTGTTTTGTATACACTTTATAATATAGTATATAATATTCAGGTTGTTATTAGTTAATGTATGAATTTCCTCCAGGTTGCATTTTAGCGGAACTTCACACGGGCTACCCGCTGTTCCCGGGGGAGAACGAGGCGGAACAGCTGGCATGCATCATGGAGCTGCTCGGTCCACCACCCCCTGATCTCCTACTGCACGCTACACGGAAGCGACTGTTCTTTGGTAAGTTGTATTGGCTTGTATCACAAAGAATGTTACAAGCTCTACGAATATTCTATAAGCGTGGTCTTCCTTTGTTTTTTTTTTTTTTAATATTTATCATTTGTTACCTTGCCAATACGATACTAAACTTGGGAACTAATAAGTTATATTCCTTGAGCCTATAGTTACATTGACTCATTCTTTAAATCGGATCACAACAATACTAATAAGTATTGCACTTGGAGGTTGTTGATGAGTGTGTGATATAAAGAAGGGCTTGCACAAATCCCACTGACGTTTTTCCCACGAAACAAAGTTTTGTTACTATAAATACCATAGGTTTGAGATCATATCGAAAAGTACAGACTAAAATATGATAGGGTATCATTTTATTATATTATTATAACCGATCTTTTACTTAGACGTTTAAAATAAATATTTCTGTACAATGATTAACTAAGTTTCAGTTAAATACCATCAAGAATGCAACTGACCGTTTAATTTTTTGTTACTACCGTAACAACCAAGACGGTTGCCCCCTTTTTCATCTGTAGGATGACGTCATATCCTTGACCACACCATGCACATTTATATGTTATGTATATATAATGCATAAAAATCAACGAATAGGTACTAACTCTTTATTTTTAAAGTTCTTTGTGGCTTTCACCAACCCGCATTGGAACAGCGTGATGGAATATGTTTCAAACCTTCTCCTGAAGGGGAGAGGAGGCCTTAGCCCAGCAGTGGGAAAATTACGGCCTGTTGTTGTTGTGGCTTACAGTAGTGATTTGGTATAGTTCGTCACGTAAGGAAAAAGCGTTCTGCCCGCTCCAAGCGACCTTTGCCACTCCTTATCTTTCTTTCTGTCTCTTTCTATTATATGAAGCTTCGTTTACTATTATTTAAATTTAATTTTTGTTATTTTATTCACACGATAACTTTAATAACAATTTAATTTCGTGTGACTGAATTATTCTGAAAAGTTGTTAATTTATTTCATTGTCTGTCATTTAATACAAATACAGTTAGTTTCACTTATATAAATATACATATTTATATAAGCAGAATCTTCTTCACTCCAGCTGTGTCCCGCGATAGCTAGCCTTTACATAACTTTTTGCTTACTAGACTATAATAAGTGATATTTTAAATGAAAGTACTTGACCCCTGTCAATGAATTACCACGACGCTACAAACGCTTTGGCAGATTCATGTTACGTTATAATATATGTAATACCCTTGAATAACTTTTGATGGTATTTAAAATGGGTAATTAAATTGTCAATCAAACGAAAAATATGTCAACGTCTAATATACTCTGTTTGCGAAATGATTATAACTGAATTTGACGACGCGAAGAGATTTTGACTATCATAAACGTATATTTGTATACTGATTATATAGTTGATGCAGCTTTGCTCGCGTTTCAGTGCATAAATAGTCTACGTTCTATCTTTACGTTACTATCTGTTTATAATCTCTCGAATGGCTGAGCCGATTTTGGACTTTCCTGGCGGACAGCTATGCATTAAGGACTAACTCAGGCTAAAACAATAACTTTCATGTTAAATTCAAACGCATGCGAAGTTGGGGACATAAGTAGAGATAAAAATGACTAGTGACTACTTCCTTTACAGATTCAAAAGGCTCACCGCGATCTGTGACCAACTCGAAAGGTCGAAAGCGGAAACCTGGGTCGAGAACTCTCTCTACAGCTGTCCAAAGCAACGATCCAGCCTTCCTTCACTTTTTACATCGATGTTTAGAGTGAGTACAAATTAATTCAAATATTAACTTTACATAATTCATTCAAAATAACGTCTAATAGTCGATGACGTAATATTTGAAGTATTAATTTAACTCACCTCTGACTCACTTGTAACGGATGTTTTAAAATGAGTTTAACAATCAATTTAGCGGACACTTTTTAAATTGTGACAATCGGTACACGGATTAAATAAAAACTCGTTTTATAAAGAACTCTTTGCTGGAACAACGAGCAAAAAAACATTTATTTCCTTTTTCGAATTTAAGCGGGAAAATTTTCGATGTCTCTTTTAAAAATAGAGTCATTGAAATTCTTCATAATCAGCTAACATATTAAGGAATACATAGGTTAAAGAACTCTTAATTGATAACTATTTTTTTTTAATGAAAAAAGAAACTTTTTTGCGATTGTGATAAACCTCTTTATAAATATGTACGTTATTTAATAAACCGCTAAATACATATATTGAATAATACTGATTATGTAATTTAACCTATGACTATTACTTACGTGTAATACGTTAAATATTTTCTTTTTAAACGTCTCATTGGTTAACATTATTATTATTAATAGAAATATTTTCTATTTGTAAGAAATAAAGTATTACAGTTTTTAAAATTAATACAGGAGAATTATTATATATCTCTGACACTGAACACAAATGTTAATTTTCTGTTTAATTAAATACTGTAGAGCCTCATTACGAAGCTTTATACTTATAACAACAGTAATTTAAGCCTTTAAGTTTCTTTGAGAAATACAATAAATATATTTTAACAGTATGTATCTTAATCATGTATATAACGTGTAAATATTCCATTTTTAAATTATACATATAAAATCTTATTACAATATGGCTTTTTATTGAAACAAAATTTCTTGAATTGTTCATACCCGAAATGTCAGCTGTGAAATATTTAACAGCAAGGAAATCTCAGCAGTAGTTAAGTATGATTCTTCATTATTAATTAAGACGGCTTTGTCCCATAGTATAAGTTTTACGACCTGTAATTTTCCTACTAATGGCATATTGTGTGAGTTGGATTACAAAGACATTGGCCAGTTTTCGGTATTAAATATTCTAAAGCTTTGTCGTCTACGTATTTTGACACAGTTGTACTGTAGCGATACTAAATGTGTTTGTGTAAAATTGCTACCAGTCCGGTTAGTCATTGAAAGTTGCAAAATACGGACCGCGATTTTATTGGTATTGCTTTAAAGGTTAATGTTAGTCATTGGTGAGTGGTGACTTACTTCAAAATGGAGGATTCTGGTATTGCGTTAACCGCTATTTTGTATTTTCTATTGAATATTATTTTATACATCGTTCATTTTATGTATTGTACTAATTAAATCAGATTGTTGTTCAGTTGGCAAATTTGAATCTATGAATCGGAAAAGTTAAAAGTATTTACGGAATTTTATTGTAGAAATGGATTCTTTGACCCAAGAAGGATTTATCGATTTGGCGTTATAAGCTTATCTAAATCATGTGCACATACAATGATTATCACTGATTATATCAAAATTATCCTATTATAATAATCCTGTCCCTGAGTGAGCCCCTGCTCATGTATATATAGATATAGCTGTGGCCCACGACTTTGTTTGCGTATAAGTTGAATGTTTTACTTTATCTTATTTTCCCGCGCTTCTGAGCTCTGTGTCACTCGAGATGACAGATGTATAAAGTCACAGATAATATATATTTATATAATATAAAAAAATTCTGTTCGTTAATATGTTACTATAGATCTGTGCACACTACAATTAGTACAATCAAACTTTCGATACATCGAGTTATAAGTTCGGTTTACTTTATTTTATCCAACAAATATTATCCAACAAATATTATAAGGACTTAAGTTAATGTCACTTTGTTTTATAACAAATTTCGACCTTATTTACACTGCGATCTATATAATTTGATTATAAAGTTGAATCACAAAAGGTCTCACGTAACATATGATAACTTATGTAATGGTGTCTATTAAATGCCATCGATTATCGATTTCTATTTTGCATAATTGATGTAACGAAAATTATAGAAAGTCAGACGAATCTTTGATTGATAACTGTGATAATAAATGAACGTGTTAAACTTAAAAATGTCGTATGTAAAGCATAAGCGATAATAAAACCAAAGTTATTTACTGGGATGTGGCTGGAACGAAGTCAAAGAGCTGCGACAATTGAAGACCTGCTCATATTGACTCCATTAAACCAAAGACTTTTCCGTAGTTCGGGTTGCATAGTTCTGTTCCAGATCCCTTTAGTCAGCGATCGCTCATCGAAATATTCTCTCCAACATTTGTAATATTTTTCTTTGGCTAGCTATAATAATTCCGTATGATATGGTAGGCATTGGTAGTTAACACCAGTCTGTGCTGCATTTTTGCTAAAAAACAATTAATAAATAAAATAAATAAATAAATATGAGACAACATCACATACATTACTTTGATCCCAATGTAAGTAGCTAAAGCACTTGTGTTATGGAAATCAGAAGTAACGACGGTACCACAAACACCCAGACCCAAGACAACATAGAAAACTAATGATAATCTACATTGACTCGGCCGGGAATCGAACCCGGGACCTCGGAGTGGCGTACCCATGAAAACCGGTGTACACACCACTCGACCACGGAGGTCGTCAAAAATAAATTAATATTTAAAAACCTTTATTAAAAGCATAATACCTCGCCTTATGTTGACACCGTCCACTGCTGAAATGAGGGCTGGTTAAGTTTTCACCGATCATGATATATACAGCAACCACTTTTAATCTTAATTTGTATGTAATTAAGATCATTATGTAATGTAATGTAAATATATATATTTTTGTTTAACTTTAAAAATGAGATTCTGACTCGGCGGCTAATTCAAAACAAAGCAGAAAATCTTAATCTGTAGAGGTTAATTTTGTTTTATAACACGGCACATTTACAAATACTCAATTACTTGTATATAAAGTATTAGGTATACAACGTAGAATATTACTCGAAGCTGTGATAAGAATGTTAGCAATTCACTTTTAGATTGCAATTCTAGGTAGGTGGGCGAAAATTAATGAACTAGATACTTCTACTAGTTATTACTGTGGTATTACTATATACCGATATGGCCCAGTGGTAAGAACGCGTTATATCATAACAAATGATTGCGCGTTCTAGCAACAACTTATTATCCCGTGCTTAATTTGTATTTATAATTCATGCCGTGTTTCAAATGAAGGAAAACATCGTAAATAAATCTGTCAAATTTAAATAAATTTCTTCCACATGTGTATTTTCGGAGGAATAAGTTCCAAAAACTTACTTAAAGGGAGAGGAGGCTTTAGCCCAGTAGGTTAGGCATTTATGGATTGTAACAGTATAATAGTAAAAAATTATACCAAAATTAAATTGTAATTAAAATGTGTAATATTTTAGTCATGAAATTTTTATTTTTGTTTCTTAATTTTAGGCTGACAGAATACTCACCTTTGCCAATGTCACTAATACTCAAAGAACAAAAAGATACGCTGTCATCAGTGAGATATAAGACATTACTTTCCTTGTATCTTTCAACGTGTGTTCCAGTAATTAGAAGGTCACTCAAACATATAAAATAAAACAATATAATAAAACATCGATAGAAATAATGACCCTATTTACACTTAAAAAATAAATCCAGTCATTGAATGAGTGTAAGAAGTATAACTAGATAAAAAAACCGAAAGGTTATAAGAATTAATCATTGATGACATTGTTTCCCATCGGTAAATAAAATGTTAAAGTATCAAAACGGTTCTCAGTGATTTTTTACAAACGTTTTACGTAAGATAAGTAAGAATACCACTTTCACCCGGGTTCACACTTTTTTTCTGATATCATAGGAAGATATGAATGTTTGAATGAGTGAATGAGCTATAACCGGTTTAATGTAAACGAATTGTAGCGTAGGTCGTAAAAGTAAAAGTTAATTCACACGATAATTATCAATTTGATGAAAAAAAAGAATTCCTACGTCTGTTTTGTGATTGGTGGATAATTAGTTACAGTCGGAAGAAACATGAATGTCTCATATTAAAAATATTGCATTGTTTATAAATATAATAATGAAATTAATCTGTTATTTTAATGTTGACAGCTCTTGTACACATCGGAAACAATTAGTAATGCAGAAAGTAATGTAACATATTCCAGACGTGGTAGTTATATATAAAATGGAGTAATTTTTTTATTCGTTTTGTGTGTTGTTGATCATTGGCCCAAACGATGACCAAGGAGTTCGGATAGGTCCAGACTTTATAGTAAAACACATATTGCAACGAGCGGACGATTAATTAAATATTATTATTATGGAATTGTATTAGAAACAAACGAAAAAGCCTCCTTTCGCTTACTCACAAAGAGCGTTAAAAAAGTTATATCTTTCTTAATAGACAACTTGTGTGAAATTGGGATAGTCGAGGAAAATAATGATTCCACATTGATTCCATGATCTTCAAAAAATCTTCAAAAAACTGATACTTCAAATCATTAATTAAACTTTGGATATGTTTTATCCAATATATGTAAGTCTATTAAAAAGCAGCAGATTATCATTTACACTACGGCCGTGCTTAGAATGGCTACTTCGTAACCGTATTTCGACAAAGATATAAATCTTCTAAGATTATATTTGTTCCGGTTCGTTGAATATGTGTATCAATGGACCTTTGTTGTTTGGAGGTTAGTGTTGAACAATGACGACATTAATATCTGCTCAAGTATTACATAAGTCTATGCGCGGTTCTTTAGGGCTTCCAAATAATATATATTCTGTGATCACAGGATTATCAACAACAGGTTGTAAGCAGAATTTCTATGAAATTAGACACATGCAGGTTTTCTCACGATGTTTTCCTTCACCACCGAGCACGAGATTAATTTATAATCACAAATCAAGCACATGAATATTTGGGTTTTGAACCCACAAACATCGATTAAAATGCACGCGTTCTAACCACTGGGCCATCTCGGCTCTTCAGAATTATAATACATGTTCAAGACAATAGGTGTTGATAAGGGTTACTTGGTATTGTATCTTGCCTAACGCGATGACGTTTCTCGACCCGTTTCGAAAATCGAGATCGGGATAATGTTGATAATTGTGTTCATAAGGAGAGGTAAATAGGGACATTAGTAATTCCATATCCATTCCAATTCCAATCCATTATCGAGTTCCACTAGATAAAAATAAAAAGCATGGTAAATATTCCGTTTTAAATAGGAGTGGAAATATCTCCTAATGCGTATGAGTACTATATAAAAACCCCGCGTAGTTTTAAATTCGCCTTTCCATATTTATTAAAACATGCATCAACTCAAATGACATTAAATTCACATGTTAGAGGGCTATACACATTACAGAGTATATATGATCGTTGTAGTCCAATGATATTCATAAGTATAAGAGAAGAAAGTTGGATATTTGTAAACAAATTGTTGCTTGTTCCATTCATTATAAAGAAACAAAGATCAGCGGTACGCAAATTAGCAATTGCGCATGCGTAATGACCATTAATCATATCTCGCACTTTGCTTAAATCGTCGGGCTATGAACCGTGTACCGCGTAGAGTCGCCATGAGATAAGATCTTAATGTTTAACTTTTGAAATAATTATACCTGCTTAATATTTTTTTCCTGGGATAAAATTTTATGTAGGTAGTTATATACGATTAAACACATTTTAAGCTGCAGTATAATATAACAATGCTTTATATTTTATATTTATATTATAAATATATTTCATAGGAGTTTATACTAACTCTAGTTTAACAGTAAATTACTGCGTTATAATTTGTTTATTATGTAAATCAATAATTTACTGAACTATTATGGAACAGTACAGTACCTAGTTTATGTAGTTTCTTGCGAAATTTCAATTCAATCGTTTGTGAGGTATTTAAACTTGTTTGTTGGTGCAAGATTTGACCCAGGCGTGAACAGGTGGAGCTAAATAAAGGCTTGTAAATGGGATATCAAAATTTATTGATTTAAGAGATTAATCTCCTTTATTAATTGATGTAATATAATTAATTGTATTACATCAATTAGTTTTCGGTGTGATCGTTTCATTATTATTATATAACACGGGTTGGTGAACGAGCAGATGGGCTACCTATTTGTCAATAAAGTATTTGAACATCTGATGAATACAATAATCAAACTACTTAACTTGGTGGTAGGGCTTTGTGCAAGCCCGTCTGGGTAGGTACCACCCACTTATAAGTTATTCTACCGGAAAACAACAGTACTCAGTATTGTTGTGTTCCGGTTTGAAGGGTGAGTGAGCCAGTGTAACTACAGGCACAAGGGACATAACATCTTAGTTCTCAAGGATGGTGGCGCATTGACGATGCGAATAGATACGAATAGTTAATATTTCTTACAGCATCATTGTCCATGGGTGATGGTGACCAATTATCATCAGTTGGCCCATATACTCGTCCGCCAACCTAAAATCTATCCATAAAAAAAATCAAAACCGTTGAAACGGTTTCACAAACAACGATAAGCCTTAAAGTAGGACACATTTCACAGTGAATTTGTTTAAAAAAAGTCGCTCTTCAATTTGAATTGAGTAATACTTAAATTAAAGAGAGAGATGCATAATAATGTCCCACTGTCAAGGCGATCGTTTGTTACATTACAACTTACAAGACAACGTAACAGCGCACCTTCGTGCCTCACCGTTTTCGCATACTTGACCTTTGTGCCGTGAGAGTGGTGAAAGTTTTAGGGATAGGCTCAGCGTCGTGATCATCAGATAGTCTTATCTCACGGCGTATAGTCAGCGTCGAAAATATCTTTACAAACGCTTTCAACAAGTAAAAGATAACAATGTTTTCCAAACTTGTATAAAAGATTATTATTTTACTATTTTATCTACAAATAACTTCCCATTTTAAATTTACACAGAAACTCAAAACAAAACTAAGTAAAGAAATTTATACGTACATTAATTATTATGAACTCTTAATGTATTTATTTAAGTCCAATCACAGCTTGTATTAAAACCGGATATACTTTTTAAATTACGAATGTTGATGCGAGCTCTTCAAATTCCTAACCCTGCCATTTACCGAATCGATTGACCAATTAAATCAAGTAACACATTCCCATCAAATAACTTCAAGAGAAACACGAGTAAGTCATGAACGATACGTTTACGCAGCGGTGAAAGGTTAAATGCGCGTCGATCCTTACGTAATAATCCGCACGTAGACGAATTTGTCGTTGACGACAGATTAGACAAAAAAATAGCGGGTCTACTTAATATCTGATGTCCGAAAATCCAGCGCGATTTCTTAGACATTTTTCTGCCTCGCGCAACCACTTTGTGGAACAAGATTTCGCCGGCGGTTTTTCCGAACCGATACGACATGGGTACCTTCAAGAAAAGAGCGTACTCCTTCCTTAAAGGCCGGCAACGCACCTGCAAGCCTCCTGGTATTGCAGATGTCCATGGGCGGTGGTAGGTGAGCCTCCTGCTCGTTTGCTACCTATGTCATAAAAAAATCTATTGTAAGTAAGATCAAGCTAAATAATATTGTCGTGATGTCAATAAAGAATATGCATGTTTTGAGAATGAGAGCCGCATCGGTTCCTAGTAATATATAAAACAATTGTAATGAATATTACTAAAATGAATGCATTTATGTATATAAATAAAATTAATAAAATGTTTCTACCGACATTACACGACCTTAAAGGGTTGTTGGTAAGTTAAGTTAAAGGTAACTTTGTATAAGTATTTCTTACATAGTACAAATCTTACATTGGTTAAATAGATAGTGAAAGTTTTTATGGAGGTTCGTAATATTTGAAAGTTAGAAATATAGAAATGATATTATTAAAAAAAAGATAATAAAATCTTACACGATAAAAGTTGACACTAGTTATAGCAAAACAAGTATCATAATCCTGAAATTTCGAGAATGGCGGGCAGTCGAAATACAAATTAAATTAATAAAAAAATCTTTGACGATTTTTAGGACTTTTGGACTAGGTTAGTAGAAGCTGGTGTTATGCTTAGCATAATTTGCAGGCTAGGTTAGTAGAAGTTAGTGTTATACATAGCATATTTTAAGGAAATGAGCCAAACGTCCACTAAATTTGAGAATTGAGTCACCCGTCAAACCTTATCACGACGGTACTAAGTATAGCTATAGTTTTTTTTATGTTATTTATCTATTAAATATACTTTAAGTCACTATAATTATAATATAAAGAAAACTATTGATACAATTACTAAATGTTGATTTATAACTATAAAATAATTTGAATAGGACTTTGGCTTCTATGAGATCTCAAAACTTTGTACGATAGAAAGACTGCATTGAGAGACTTAGCATTTTTTTACATTTAATGTTTTTGGTGGGATTAAAAGTATACCATAACAACAAGATTAAATACCAAATAAAATAAGATACATAACAAATAATTAACGTAACAATTAGTTGTATGTGTTTTTTTTATATGACTATTCATCAGCCTGCTTTGAACAACATCGTTTAGCATGTATGTGTTCCATGAAATGTATTGATTATTTTATTATATATTTCAAAGATATTCATCAAGTCGAATATAAAACAAGTGATACCCAGTACATACTCAAATGGGCTGGCGAAAATCCCTACCGCTGAGTAAATTTATTTGATCAAGTTAATGTATAATATAAAAAGTTCAAGCAAGTGAACCTAATATGTTTAATACATTAAAGATTCTCTTTCTAATTTATTCGTAAATGAGTTTCGTAAGTAATTAGTTATTTATACATTCACGGTTCGTACATTACTTGTAGGGAGACATTTGCATACCTATATACGGTTAATAGGAAAAAGCGTACCGAGGCAATGTCGTCATTAAGAAAGTAGATTAATTGTCTTTTTTTAAACTAATTAAACATTAAATTTTACTCTAAAAGAGGTTCTACTGCAAAAGGGTGCTTGCAGACTTATTTTATTAGAAAAAACAAATTCAAAATTACAAATGCTAGATAGTATTAATGTTAATATATAGTGTTACGCACTTTAACAACTACTAACAAAGTAACACACTATACTAACTACTAATGCTCGAATGTTCTGAAAAAAAAATACAGACTTTTTTATTTTATTTGTTTATTCAAATATTCAATTAGAAAATTGTTTGTTTTTTATATAAAGTAAAATAACAGTGGGAGGCCGCCTCTTCACGCTGTTCCAATGTAGTTTTTTGGATTTTGAAATTTCACCGCCGAGCACGAGATGAATTATATAAATTAAGCACATGAAAATTCAGTGGTGCTTGCCTGTGTTTAAGCCCGCGGTCTTTGTTTAAGGTGTACGCGTTCTAATCACTGCACCATCTCGGCATGTCATTATAAAAAAAAAAAGTATTTTTTTTATCGACGGTAAAATGTGACTTCTGAGTCTCTTGCCAGTTCTTCTCGAAATAATTTAAATATCGAACAGATGGTAGCCACATTAAAATAGACATTAAATTCAAAGGACTTGAACCTTCTTGAATTAAGTACATTTTGATTTTATTTATCTCCAGCTAAGTAAGCCAGACTATGTTGAGAATGGCCGCCTTAACTAAAACCAGTCTAGAATATATTTGTGGTAGGTCGTATAGTTTCAATACAAAGATCAAAGGAACCTATATCATATATATATTTTAAACACGAAATTTATTACAACATAGTATAAATATCTGACCTAAATAGTATATTCTAGCTTTTAAACGTTTCTCGATTTGTAAGTCGACAGGCAGTATTTATGAATGTGTATTAAATGAATTTAAATCTAGACTTAGATGTAGGCAACTGCCTTGATCTAGATGTAAGCTACGCCAGTAAAGAGCCTGTCACTTGAAGTATTGACCACAGTACTCCTAGATAGGATCAATTATATTTAGTTAAGAATATTTTTTTATAATTTTACTGGATTACTTTTGGTGCTTATAAATGGATACAAATAACATTAAAATCAATCAAAATATTAAATTAAATGTCTCTGTAATTCCAGGCGTTTTTTCATTCCCTCATCATAACGTGCAGAGAAAATAGCTTAAGAAATGATATTAGTGATAAATTATCATTCAATACTATGAGTACCAGAAATTTTGGATCTGAGTAAAGTCGAAAATTCAATTTTCAATTTATTTATCACTCTATACACTCAATTATTTAATATAACAGTGATGCTTACCATGTCCTATCGCACTGATTAGGTTTTATCAGAGTGAAAATGTTGAAAAAAGAGTAACTACAGAGTTTCTTACCGGTTCATCTCGGTAGAATCTACTTTCCGAACCGGTAGTACTAAGTCTACTTGAATAGTTTATTTTGATTTTAATCAACTCTTATGATCATATCTTACACTCCTCGGAAATGGCGCAAAGACGATGGTTTCCCGATCTGGATCTCACAAACAACGTAGGTAAAGATGACCACTAATAATATCAGGATGTTTTCTATCTCCCCTTTATTATTAATACATTTTATGTTTGTTTTTAATAATTAAAAATAAAGACAAAATTATTAACTCTGTGACAAAATTTAAGTTAGAAAAACTCGTATATGGTCTAGCATAAGTTAGCACACCGGTCGTACTCTAAGACCATATAAAAACAGAACTGATCTGATATACAGATAATTAATATTTCATAATTATTAATACAAAAAGGTTTTATTTATTAAGATAAATAATACCTTTTTGTATGATAGAACTTTTAAATCACAGACAATAATTAATATCGTAAAAACGAAATACCATCAGCAAATATCAATTAATTTTATTTTGTTTTAGTGCAATGCACTACAACCATTTTAAATAGCTTCTAGATTCTTATATGGAGTTCAAGAAAATGTATCGTTAGTGTGTATTATCGTATTAGTATATAGTATTATTTTGTTTGAAGAAAGTATTATTACGATTATTAATCTATTTTTAAAATCCATAAATTATATGGACATATTAAAACACTAGTATCTGACTCGCCTCTTCTCCTTAATGTGAGGAGTTAGGCAGATGTTAGGTACACTATGTTCCATTCTGATTAACACGTGAAAAGCGAAACAAGCAAACATACATTGACATATATAATACTAGTTAATTTTTTTCTGAGAATGCTGATATTATTTTTTGTTTCAGATGGGATCCAAAACGTCGTATCACGCCCACGGAAGCAACGCGCCACGAATTCGTAACCGGCTGCCCTCTCGGATCAACACCATCTGGACAGCTGGCGTTACCTCGTCTGCCTCCCCCTAGACCTGCGAGGACAGCTCTCTTACACTCCCAATCAGCTGGCGACGTGGCCGCCATGTTGGGACGAGCGTGACCTAAGGACAGATGAGACAGAGTCGGTTCCGGAGGCCTATAGCCTTTGGTTTCTCGTCTATTGCTTTGTAGTTCAATTTGTTTCAGCATACAATAGTCAAGTTTATTATCATGTTAAGTGGTGAACTTATTAATTTTTAATTACTCTTCGCTTTCATACGGATAGGTTTATGTTTTGACGAGAAATTTATCGGAATAATTGGATCTGAAAAATAATACCACTGATGGTAATACGAAATAATCTTTACTTTTTATCATTAAAATTTGAAGTTTTTGCAAATAAAATTCAGTTTGTCTAATAATGTGACAATGTGATACAAAAATAACGAACAAAAATCTCAAAATTATAGTTAGACAGTTCGATATTTCGTAATATTTGAGCTGATAAAGTTACTTCCAACACGACTTTATATCTTGAAGATATTTCTAATCAAACTAATAGATCTCATATGTAATGTAATTCTAAAAGTTGCTCAAGATAGATAAAAAAAGGATGAAGAATAGAGGCGATCGTTGCAAAGATATTTTGCGTTTCGATTCTTCTACGAAGTATTGAGTAAGCGTATTAATGCTTTCTCTTCCTATATTTATCTGATATTATGTTCTGCAACTTTGTATAGGTCATCAGTTCTGCGCTACTTATTACCATCTCATCGTACTGACTACCTACATTACGCAATATTTTAGTCTACTAGACCACTTTTGTAATTCACTATCGACCTAAATGCGGTTAGCGCGATTATCGGAATTACCGCTAATTTAGACATTAAGTGCTTTTCGTTTTGTGATTTGCAGATGTAATATGAGTGCCAAAACTTGCCTTTCGAACTATTTGTTAGGTATATTACGAGACAAGTTAGATGTAGCATCGGCAAATACAATAAAACCGATTACAGCCGATTTATACAACCAACAGAAATTGCTCCCCATCGCGTCAGTTCAACCCGAGAAAGCAAGTGCATGTCCATTGACGAATATATTAGGTCATATGATATTACAAGTTATTGCGTTTGTGTAAAGATCATATTCACATAAGAAATAAATATTAATAATTTGGGATAGCATACTTAATTCAGACGTGTGTACAAATTTTACCGATGCTACATCTAAGTTGTGTCGTACTATACTGCTTTAAAATTTTATCAATTACTACTAGTCAATGTTTTGCTCGTTAGTAATTTTTGTTTTTACGTATACAAGTAAAAATGAAGCTTTATATGAAACGTCGTATCCATTTAATATCAATTTATTAAAGAATCATATTAGATAAAAGAAAATGACTGATTTATAGTACAATGAGGTATACGTCTGTTCGTCATATCACAATAAGGTCAGGTCAGGTCAGGTCA
Organism: Vanessa cardui; assembly: GCF_905220365.1. NCBI lineage: Eukaryota > Metazoa > Arthropoda > Insecta > Lepidoptera > Nymphalidae > Vanessa > Vanessa cardui. The sequence continues at coordinate 1,677,563 of NC_061129.1, forward strand.
TGTTGCTATATCATTGACTCCTTAATATAATTTGAGAAAAAAAGGATTTCTGGAACCTGTCGTAATTAATTCGTAAATACGTAAAGGTTAGATGTCGGTAGGTTTGTAGGAATTAGCGAATATTTTTAACCCTTGATAATTATTGCGTGTATTGCAAATTTGCCTAATTTAATTCATTACTAGTCAAAGATATGTTGCTGATTCTATGGGATACATTTCGTTCGAATTTATTTTAAGGGTCTAGTCAATAATATAAGTTAATACCATTTTATAGACAAATATGATTTGGTAAATGTAATTGTAAATATTTATTTATTCACATAGCGGTGTATTTTCAAATAGTGATTTTTAGCGTCTGGCTATAATAGATTTTACTATAACTAAGTGTCTAGGTCTATGTCTATATGACCGTGTAGTTTTTGTAATCATAGATAGACAATACTGAAAGTTACTTATGTCGTTCTAAGGTCTCAAAATGTAGGTTTTATATTTATTAGTTAATTAAATTCTGGGTTGCCAAGTTTTAATATTAAGATGATTATTTATACGACTGTGCTAATAAACGTTCTTTTAGTTAAGCACTGTTATCTCTCTTTCTGTTGTCAGTGATTTCACATTCGAAGGAAAAAGACACAACATTGTTTAACTAATAAATCTCTAAATAATATTTATAAGGCCGTTTATTGTACATCCCCTAGTGTTAAATGTAATTCAAAATTATATCACAATTAAATTTTAAATGAGTTGAATATATAAAATTAGTGGATGGGTTGTATTGATTTAATTTAAGAGCAGATTTTTATAATGTTTTTATGTTGTAAATTAAACCGATGTAGAAATATAGTAACATCCCTAGTTTTATAATTGAATACTTTTGTTTTAAATAACCGTCAAACATCCTTGTTTTCATAATTAGAGGCGTGGATTCTGTTAGAAATTATTGTATATTATATGTATTATGAGTTATATTTAATTTCGTTATTAATAGTACAAAAAAATGTTGATTTTTCTTTTGTAACTGTAAGGTGCACATTCACACATTCATATGAATGATAGGAATGGCTCGTAACATCGGATTTATAGAACCTTTTTAAACCTCACTGACGGACCAATAAATCGGTTCGATAATTGTAAATTGGCTTGGTATTTTTTATCTGGATTGTGCATAGCATAAATACGTCATAGTAAAAAGAACAGTAAAATGAATCCGTGAAACGGAACGCTGTGTGAATGAAGCCTAACAATATTATAAGAAATATACCCAGTGCTGGAACTTGCTTGGAGTTATCCTAAATAAATAATTTAGTGATATAATTTTGGAAAATTATGAGAATCGATGTGTCGTAAAATTCATTATAAATTGCTTCTAATTTTTTCATGAAAATTCTTGACGTAGTATTTGTCGTGATCTCTCGAGACCAAAGTAAAGTTTAACAATTTGTGATTAGAGAATTTGTTGAATTAGCATATTTAGATAAATTGTAATTTGTGTGGTACTTATAATGATATGATATTTGATAGGACACGAATAATATATCGTTATCGAAGATTTCCATAAATGGTTGCCATCTAATGGCCAGTCGGGTCATGTATGTCCAGCTTCAAGTATAATTAATTACCTGGCAATACACACATATATATTATTTATATCACACCTATAGATTCTACAACTAATTAAAAAATAGTACAAAAGAAACATTAAAAATACATATAATAAGATATGTCAACTTATTTTGTCAGGTTTTTTTTTATAAGGAACATTTTTATCAAACATTTCTCATACACACATTCAAAAGAATATTGATTTAAAAAATATTGACAAAAGTAGAATCAATATGTGACATATGTCAAATATTCTTTTTTTTTGTAATTGGTATAAGGCTGTGGCAACATTATTTACAGCCAATTAAAACCATTCGTGACTTATCAAATACACTATGTATGGTCTCTGTATATGTCTATATGTTTAGTTGTAATTGTAAATATTATTATTGTAGAACATTCTAGGCGAAGCCAAACTGTGAACTGTAATGATTGTTGTACTTTATAATTTAGAACCCGTTTACATTACATCGGACTGATATGTCATATCGGACAATGTTTCATTTTAGTTTATTTTTATTTTTTATAATTAACTTAATAAATATAAATCTCTTTCATAACTATAGTAGTCTTATAAGTAATGTAGAAGATTCGATTTCTTCAAATAATTTAAAAATGCAGGGCTTTAAAAATTAATAAAATAAATAAAAAATATATTTACATTTAAAGAGAATAGTGAGATTTTGTGTTTTGTATTTTAACGAATAATATACGATAACATTACTTTGCTTGTAGTGTTTCACAACCATTGTTATTATTCAAAACAAGAAAAAACAAATTTGAATATATCTAAAAAATATATATAAATTAAGTTCTAAATTTGAATAAACTATTAGTAAGTAAATTAAATTTTATTTATTATTAAAGATATAAAATATCATATGAACAACTTTAAAACGCGTTCAGTAAAAAGATGTAAAACTTTTCTTTGTCTTTAGCGATTCACTAAAACCTTCTTATAAATAACGTTGGATACAAAATCAAACTGGAACTCGAAAATAATATATTTTCATCAAGTCTTAAGAAGTTTTGCTTCATATGCGTTTCGTTAACACGACTTTTATTTTGAACGCTCCGATTAATTATATTGGTCCGATAATGGCAACGGGTTTTTAGGCGAGGCGTACTAAACATTACTGAAACTGGACGGGGTACTTTCAATCGGCGATTGCTTGAAAACGCATAAAGCTAAGTCTTTAATTAGACCTTATGTCTATGCATTTAGAGGCTATAATATGAAGTTATTAACATACGAACGAACCGGTCAGACTTTTGTGAAAGGATATGATTCGTTTCCCAACTTAGCTTTGGAGAATGAAGAAATATGTCTGCCTATTTAGTTGCTTTAGTATCCATTGAATGGAATAACCTCCTTTGACATTAACTTTTTTTTATTCGTCACCACGTTCCAATTAAAATGTTATATAATATAATTAGAATATTCACAAGTACATTTAACCTTTTTAAATCAACTCTTTGAAATAACAATCCATTGAGTGATATGTTCAGATTAATTATTACAAATTTATTATTTTTTATAACGTTTTTTTTTCAGTCGCGGTGTTGCGTAATATGTGTGGAGTACGAATCACTGTGCGTAAATAAATAAATATAAAAATAATGGACTTTCATATAATAAAACTGAAGCATTTAAATATAACTAATTATAACGGATGAATCGCGTATATTAATTATTTTTAAACATCCCGACGCTGAAGCAGTTTATTAAATAAAATATCATAATTATGACGAATCAATACAAAGTTTTTTTTTGTGACAAAGAAACAAACTAGTAAGGCCTAATAAAAAAACAAACACACTTTGTAATTATTAAATGTTGCTGTTAGCATAAGAAAAAAATAATATTACTATAATGTATCTGTTGTAAGTTCATTTTCAGTAATGTATGTACGCCGGTAAGTAGATGAAAATGTATTTTTGTTTCAATAATTTGTTGAATTAATAGATTTAGAAAAAGGGTTGTTATAACTGATGTATATCATTATATAATATTATACAATGTACAATAAGCGATTCATTCGTTTAAATGTAATGGGTATTAAAATTCTTCCAAATGTATGAAAAGTTTTATTGATATTTCGCCATATATTTATTATAAAAAAAAAAACAGCGCATTTTAAGCTGAACAGTAAGTCACCTTTGACTTTAAAAAATTATTATAAACGCTACACAAGTTAACATTCGAATTTTAAAAACATGCAACGAAACGACTTTTTAAAAACATAATTCGCGAAGTAATCTATAATTCATTAGGACAATGCATAATTATACAAAGAAATATTACAACGATAGATGTCAAGTTCGATATTTAAAACAATTAATCCACTACTAATTGACACGCGAAACACTTGACGTGACTGTCACTACTAATAAAAAAACATTCCGTGAGCTCCATTGTACGAAACGTAATATATACTCGTATACATACTTATATAGGTTTATTGGTAATACGGCGTACATCCGCTAGGGGGTGATAGGGGTGACTATTTGCAATAATTTTGACCCCCATATAGAAATGTTTCACTTTTGGATTATGCATCCAAAAGTGAACCATTTTTGAGTTATCACGTTTTTTAGCTTTCATAAAAATTTGTCAAAAATGCACCTTCAAAAATTTATTTACCAAAAAATATCAATAAAATTCTAGTTTTTTTCTTCTGATTTATAAAAACGAATAAACATGGATATTTGTGAATATTTAAACAATTATTATCAGCCCAAATTTAAAAATGGGAGACGGAAAACGATATTATTTAAACATTTTTGAAATGTTGTTCCCTGAAAAATCCCTTTTCGTGCCCTCTCTTACTCCAAATGGTCCGCAGACTTTTTTCCAAACAAGACGCGACTCCTGAATCTGAATTAAGCACGATTATATCTTCCTTAAAATTATTGCAGATAGCTTTATCACTTACCCCTATCACTTCCTAGCGGATGTACGTCGAATTTCCAATAGCCCTGTATATTCTCATAATATAAGCATATTAATAATATTGCCCAGATGACCGAATGAACGAAATCGATAATTAGTATGGGTTCAATGCATTAAATCCAGGAAATCTCAATATATTTTCATGTGCATAACAATACGTTTTCATAATAATTAATATCGTATTAAACGGTTTGATAAACATCGTGTCGAGACTTGCATGTAGCAAGTCTCGACAGCATATAGGGATTTCGATTTGAATCTCATAACTAGTTAATTATTGCACCAGCACAAATTAGGGAGAAACGAGACCAGCAGCGGATAAACAGACTAAATGACAATGAGGAACTCACGTACATACTGACGGTAAATAGGGATTGGTTTTCAAATAATATATATTTAACATGCGACCCCCACACCGCACTGGTGCAATGCTGATACAAAAGTATACTACTGATTTTTTCTGGTTTATTTACTATATTGTCCATCCATGTATTATTAAACAAAAACCCTTCTATCAAATTAATCTACCTATTAAAAAAAAGCGCATCAAAAACCGTTATTTTAAAGATCTAAGCATACATAGGGACAGACAGCGGTAAGCGACTTTGTTTTATATTATGTAATGATTAAGTAAGTACCGTTACTGTGTAAAATATATAAAATCATATAAACTAATAATCAATTACAGATTTATATTGTTGTATACAGAAACAACCAACCCGCATTGGAACAGCGTGGTGGAATATTCCAAACCTTTTCCTCAAAGGGAGAGGAGGCCTTTAGCCCAGCAGTGGGAATTTTACAGGCTGTTGTTGTTGTTGTATACAGAAACATGCCTGTACGAGTATCATGTATAATAAAATCTATTACAAAATCCTATTATAATCCCACCAAGTTCTGTTAAATATATTATAGTGTACGTGAATACAACATTCACTATGCATCTGAACACGTTCTAATCATAATTATCATCTATTGTTACTTAAAAAGAACATTTTCATGAGTGATGAAAGTAAGTATTGAATTTGATTTACACTCTTTGATATTTGGTAACTGACAGACAGACAGCAGTGGTTTTCGCACGAGTTATCATTATCATTACACAGTACAAAACAAAGTTACCGCTGTTTGTCCCTATGTATGCTTAGATCTTTAAAATTACGCAACAGATTTTGGTTCGGTTTTTTTTAATAGATAGAGTGATTCGAAAGGAAGGTTCTTGTATGTAATACATGGACAATATAGTAAAGAAACACTGATAATTTTAGAAGTCTAATATGTTGTAAAGTAATTGAACAAACTTTGTTGTATATATATTATCAGTATTGCATCCGTGCGAAGCCGGGCCGGGTCGCTAGCTACATACATACTATTACATATGATTGATTTAGACAGCTTCTCCTTACTAGCTTATTTACTTTGTTTAAAGGCTACTTTATGGTAATGATGGAGGATAGGTACCTCTCTCTGTAAGAAATTCATAGCAAGCGACAACTACCAAGATAAGTATGCAGGGCAGTATGCAAGTCCTTCCAAAAATATAAATAACTCTTCCGTTATTGGAGTCGGATCAAATATAGATATTGCCCCAATTATTAATTAAAATTAATTATTGCTACATAATAGATATGTGAAAAGCTTGACTGTCCTGTATATAGGCATCGGATACTCACACATGTGTATATGCAACACTATGCAACTAATCCAGTGTCCCTGTGTGAGTGTGAGAGTGAGTGTGAGTGGTAAGTATGATAAATAAATTAAATGTGAAATATATTTTTAATGATTATTTTAAGATCAGCGATTAAGTAGCGTGGTTCTTAAAACCTTCTCTTCAAAAGCCTAGCATTGTGACAGGTACTATCTGATATAATTAGTTAAAAACTAATTATTGATTTTACTATACAAAACTTATTCTACCCTGGTACTTATAGTAATGGGTCGAGGTAGCACAGCGGTTAGAATGCGTGCCTCTTAACCGACGAATACGGGTTCAGACCCAGACAAGCAAGTTGAATTTTCAAGTGTGTTTGCAAATTAATTTTAATTAAACTAAAAAAACTTAATTTGTGTTTGCAATTCATCTCAGGCTCAGTGGCGAAGGAAATCCATCTCCATGTACCTCATTTGAATGGAATTCGTAACATATCGATCAATCCGCATCAGCGCAGCGTGGTGGAAAATGCACCTAACCTTCTCCCCAAAAGTAGACACTCCCTAGCTCAGCAATCGGACATTTACAGGCTTAGGTACTTTACATTTTTTATTTTACTTGTCGTAATAAATCAATAGGCGTTGCAGCCCCACGATTACTTCGACATCGAGGGTCAGAAGTTCGCTGAGAAAAGCACTTTCTAAGTATTAAGTAGAAGGTTTAATGTTATACCTACAACTTAAAAACAGTTTGAGGTTCCGTATCTATAGCTTTGAAAATTTCAATTCGGATTCCAAACAAACATAATAACATCTTGAATTATTTTTTTATTTTAAATTAAATAAAATAATACACTGTTTAATTGGTGATTTAGATCTTTATAATATTTCTTAACAAAAACACAATAAAATAACCTTAAGATAAATTTAATAGTACACTAACGCTGCGATTGTTTTACTAAAATGAGATTACCTAATTTAGACTATTCTATGGAATCCAAACATCTTTACGAGGGAATTTTAATATCTTGATGATACTATTTAACATTTTTCCAAGATAATTAACAGCCTTATTACACCATATTTCGTAGAGCAAGACTCAAGGAATTTACGTGCTTCAGGTTACGAAATGAAATAGTTGTTAGTCTAGAAATACCTTTATAATCGTCATACGTATACTATCTGTTTCCTGCAATTTCACACGTGTTGCCTTTATTAAATACATTTGTCTTTTTTACATCATATAGGGTAGACAAATGGGCCAACTGATGAATTGGTAGGTGGTCACTGGTCCTGACTGCCCAAATAGATGTTGATATTGTATGAAATATTAATCATTTCTTATATCGTCACCAATCTTGTGAACTAAGATATAAAGTCCCTTGTGCCTATATTACTACAGGTACAGGTACCCTGTAAATCGGAGTAGGTATACACTTATATGCGGTGTATTGCTTTTTGGCGATAGAACATGTTATGTATACATTAATTTCTTTCTCAGCGCTATTGTATTAAATTAATTTCGATCTGTATTGGCCGTCCTGTTCTTTATACATAAATAATTATATGACTTTATATCTTTATAGGTAAGACAATTGCATGGCGCTTTGTAAGTGAGCGTTCCCAAGAAACCGTATTAAAAATAAAAATACATGTGCCTAAATAAAAATTTTAGAAAGATTACAAGAACTTCGTTACATTATATAATACATGTACGTATATAGAAAGTTGTCGTATTTTTTTAGTACTTATTATAAAAGGAGTGGAATTAAATCATTAGAAAGGAACATGAAATAAAATTTTCGTCTGAAAAAAGTATTGAAGAACGTTAACCACTCGAAAAGCATACTAGATTTAGATGTAGGTATAAATAGTAAGTTAGAAGATCTTGCATTTTTAGACTACTCATAATGATTATTACCGTCTTGTGACGCCAGTCTACGTAATACTGGATAATTCTCTATAAAACATAAAAATATTAATAATTATCAATATTTTTTTACGAAAAAAAACTTTTGTTTCATTTAATAAAATTAATTAAATTCAATCGGCTGAATGGAACGCTACAGTATCAATCAATTGCAATTTTTAATCTACAAATCGCTATCGTAAATATACGATATAATATCTCGTCCATTTCGGTACAAATGCTATTTTTCATGGTGAGCAATTCGGTTTTAGAAGAGGTCGCTCGACAACTGATGCGGGAATTGCGCTTCTCAAACATATTTACGATGCTTGGGAGAAATCACAGAACGCTATTGGAGTATTCTGTGATTTATCTAAAGCATTCGATTGTGTAGAACACGAAACGCTTCTTTATAAGCTCAAATATTACGGTGTTAAAGGTAAAGCTCTTGATCTCATCGCTTCATATTTAAGTCAAAGAATCCAGCAAGTTTTCATTAATGGAATAAAGTCTTCTGGATCTACGTTAAAAATGGGAGTTCCACAAGGTTCAATTTTGGGTCCCTTTCTATTCCTAGTATATATAAATGATCTTCCTTTCTATGTTAAGGGTATTTGTGATATAGTGTTGTTTGCTGACGATACTTCGCTGATTTTTAAGGTTGACAGGAAAAAAAATGACTATGACGATGTGAACGGTGCATTATCACAGATACACAATTGGTTTACAGTAAATAATTTAGTTTTGAATGCTCAAAAAACAAAATGTGTAGTTTTTACCCTACCTAATGTTAGCAAGCAAAATTATAATATATCTTTAAATGGTGACCGTCTTGAAGTAGCTGATACTACGGTGTTTTTAGGAATAGAATTGGATTCCAGACTTCAGTGGACCTCTCATTTATCATCCCTAACAGGAAGACTCAGCTCCGCAACATACGCGGTTAGAAAAGTTAGACAACTAACTGATATTGATACCGCTCGTTTAGGTTATTTTGGTTATTTTCACAGTATTATGTCATATGGCATATTACTTTGGGGTAACGCTGCAGATATTAAATCTGTCTTTATTTTACAAAAGAGAGCAATTCGGTTTATTTATAATCTTGGAGCTAGAGACTCTCTTCGGGATGTTTTTAACAGAATAGGAATACTTACTGTTGCGTCGCAATATATTTACAACAATATCATGTATATTCACAGTAACATTGATCACTTTGATAAAATCAGTGATAATCATTGTATATGCACTAGAAGTAAGGATAAACTTATAACGCCAAGTTTCCGACTCCGCAAAGTCAATGGATCCTTCTTGGGGCAAGGTATCCGTTTCTATAATAAAATTCCGCAGAAATTTTTAACTTTGCCGTTTAGTAAATTTAAATCGTTTGTTAAAAATACATTGGTAGAAAAAGCATACTATTCGATACAAGATTTTGTAGATGATAAAAAAGCGTGGAGTTAATACCTGTTGACTTCCAAGCAGGATACATTAATTGAAATAATTGTATTTAATTAACATGACGTTGTATTTTTTTAAATGTTAAAAAAGAGTAACTACTGAGTTTCTTGCCGGTTCTTCTCGGTAGAATCTACTTTCCGAACCGGTGGTAGCTTCACTTAATTGTAAAATGACGATTCAAAAGTGCTTATAAAAGCCTACTTGAATAAGGTTTATTTTGATTTTGATTTTGATTTTGATTTTGATACATACGCTATCGAAAACATTCTGAATTCAAAAAATAAAAAAATAAAATCAGCTTGAATGTATTTAGTACGTATGTATTATCTGTGTAAATGCAAATACAAAGAAGAAATGAAACTGTCAAAGGAAGTGTGTCAATGTTTTTTTTTTCAATTCTATTTCTCGTTTGCGTCACCGTCCAACACCGTTTATCATTCTTTTAATGTCAAAATCGTTATTATTAATTAAAATAAAGTGTGTCTTGTATTGGGCTATTTGATTTTTTTATATACAGAGTGATAGAAATATATCAAACACTTTATAATATAGGATTTTTATATCACTAATGTAAATTCTAGTAGATTGATTATATGTCTTTTTAATAAATTAATTATGTACGATTAATGAAGTATCACAAAGAAAATCAGAAAATTAATATTTAGGTTTTGTTGGCATTTTTTTTTAATTTGATATGCCAAGGCGTATGATCGTATTCCTAATTAATAGTATATAAAATGATGCTGCTTGACAGCAAATACTTTTTACCAACCATTTAAAAAAATACAACAAAATAAACACTGTAGATAAAATTATCTCTATATAGGAAAGACGCCACTAGCCTTGACCAGACACGCCCATCCATCATAAAGTGCTTAGAATACTGTAATGATGTGACCATTACAGCGACCACCATTTGACGTGCATTATTAGGTAAGGTGTTCATGCCATTTTTATTAACGACATAGAGGATTGCAGTCTCGTTAATGTGATGTTATGAAAGCCTCTTGAATATAATTTATATCTATTTAAAACTGACCACTCGTCCCGGCTTGACACGGGTAGAATAACTATCGTCATATTAAGTATTTGTTTGAAGGGTAATCGAGGTTTTTATTAATATGTTTTGGACCGAGTATTGCAGACACTTACAATAACACACGAAAGTTTCATCACAATTGAATAAATAATTTAGCGACGTATGTATATCGGTAATAAAATATTTTTATTCAATAAGAGTCGAGAAGGCTCAGTGGTTAGAACGCGTGCGTCTTAACCGATGATTGCGGGTTCAAACCCAGGCAAGCACCGCTGATTCATGTGCTTAATTTGTCTTTATAATTCATCTCGTGCTCAGCGGTGAAGGAAAACATCGTGAGGAAACCTACATGTGACAAATTTCATAGAAATTCTGTCACATGCGTATTCCACCAACCCGCAGCGTTTAGCCTTTGGAGACCTTTAGCCCAGCAGTGGGAATTTACAGGCCGTTGTTGTTGTTGTATTCAATAAGATTATTAAGAATACAGGAATATCTCCACAGATACGTTGTCTGCGCTTTTGGTTATCTATATATATATATATATCTTTATTTTTTTTTAAAATAACTTCGCTGTAGGAAGTTTTCCTTACGTCACGAATGCGCTACTAACTACGTAACGGAACTAAGATGTTATGTCCCTTGTGCCAATAGTTACACTGGCTCATTCACCCTTTGAATTGAAACGCAACATTACTGAAAAAGTGAGAACTGCTGTTCGTCATTAGAATAGCTGACAAGTATGAGTATCTAGAAGAAGCTTGCAATGCAGGTAGAATCTACTTTCCGAACCGGTGGTAGCTTCACTTAATTGTTAAATGACGATTCAAAAGTACTTGTAAAAGCCTACTTGAATAAAGTTTATTTTGATTTTGATTTTTTTGATTTTAAAGCCCCTACGCTTAGTGTCTTTAATTACAATTTACGTTTTTTTTTAATTTATAATATAAATTTGGTATTTTTAACGCTTTAATTTAATCAGACGAAATTAAAAAATAAATGTGGAAATGCCCGGTATAGAAACCAAAGTTACAGGTAAGTCCTCGTGTTAATGACTATATATATTTTTATCTTAAAGCACTTTTAAAATATTTACGTATATTCGTCTTTGTATTATTTCGGTTTAATCTTTATAAATTGAGATATATCGTTCATACCCAAACAAAAAATATCGCGAGTAAGCTTGTCTTTATTTGGTAAAGCTGAGACTTGCTGTCATTTGTCAATTCGGTACACTAGTAGAATATCCTAGTGACCTAATTTTCGATCCGCCAGTTAACCTCACAGACAAGCTGAACGAATATGAGATTATGACGTGTGTTTGCCAATATAGATATAAAATTTTCTTTCATTATTTATATTTATTATTTATTTCTTTGAATTGAAACGCTTGAAAATTTTCTTAATTTACCTTGCTATCGAATTTCTAGGCAAAAGTTCGTGCCCTCTTAAGTATCTTTTTTGTATTTTAGTTATGTCAAAATATCTGATGCAAACACTAAGGTCTGAAGAATTATTTACATACAATTGCATTTATGTTGTACATTTTGCAAAATAACATCTCATTGTGATTATATTAACGCTCTAATGTTTCAACATTACTTATACAGTTATGGGGATTTCGCAACGTTAATAAAAAAAAAACGAGAAAGGCATCTAACATTAATTTTATTTAAGGATAAAGTTTTGTAGAACTGTAATGCTATCGATAAAATAGGAGATATTACAGGATTGATAGACATTAAAAAGTAATCTCACCTTAAATAGCTCTTATAGTCGCTGCATAATTATGATTCAACTACGAGATTATTAAATACGATACCGAACAGAATACTGGAAGAAAAGTATCGAAAGTCACTTCAGAATATGAGCGTGTAACCCCCGTTGTCGAGTAGTGTGTACACCTGTTTTTATGGGTACGATTCTCGCCACTCTAAGTCCCTATCCCGGGATCGATTCCCGGCCGAGTCGATGTAGAAAAAGTTAATTAGAATTCATGCTGTCTTGGATCTGGGTGTTTGTAGTATCGTCGTTATTTCTGATTTTCCATAACACAAGTACTTTAGCTACTTACATTGAGAGCAGAGTAATGTACGTTATGTAGTCCAATATTTATGATTATTTTATTTATAATTATAAAGCATATAAGTTATGACGATTAATATGCCGTAACTCTGTAGTTCTGTACGATATATGACATAATTTCACGAAGCGAACACAGTCGCACTGTAAAGCTGTGTATGTCTTAAAGAAACGCTTTAATATTACTTGCGTAACTTTTATCTTGTACTGTTTTCGTTTATTTGATAAAATAAATAATTTACAATGTAATAGCAATGATTTCTAGGTCACAGCTACTATATTTAATATGCTGCATCATTACACTTGTTATAGTGTTATGTATATGATGTTACATAAACTTGTAAAGATGATTGGAGCGTGTTACAAATACATCGTTATCTGCGAGATTGTTACTGTAATTTTATCAACGGAGACGGCGATTAATTTAACAGTTTACTGTTTAAAATGTATTGAAATATATTTGTGTTTATATTGTATTTAGTTGATTTGATTTGGATTATTATAAACTGAGTTACGACGTTAAAAAGCAATTTAAAATTCGATTACGACGTGGATATCGCTTTGAGTCGTTCAAAAATAGAGATAAAAGTTTTTTTTTTTTATTTTTTCATTAAAGTAAAGCAAACTTTTTTCTTTAATTAATAAAAAAATTAAGAAAAAATAAATGAATAATTGAATGAAAACATAAACGATTTAAATCTGTACTCCAAGCAGATTTTGGCTATAGAATTTCGAATATTAAATTATATACTTCAGAATACAGAATATACAAATTAATAATATCATACATTTTAAAATTCTTATTTGTATATAATTAAGGGCTCAATGTAATTCATGAATAAATAACAAGCCCTAAGAATATACTTTGGAAATCTATTGCATAACAGAAATGATAACTTTGAATCCACCGTATCAAATCTGTAATTTACATTTTAAGAAATCCTACTCTATATGTCTTTGCCATTTTTCCATTTATTGCTTCATAATACTTACTTCATTTCGTATATTTTTAAGAGTTGCCATATGTAGGAGTTCTATAATTAAATGTAAAAATGTTAAGTGGTGGAAAACAGTAATTGCTGAGTTTTTTGGCGGTTATTCTCGGTGGAATCTACTTTCCGAACCGGTGTTGGCTTTAAATTTAATTCAATAATATAACATGACGAATCAAGAGTTTTTATGACTTTTTAAATAAAGAATATTTTGATTTGACTCAGGTTCTTTTATTTTTCACGAATGGGAAACCATTAGAATGGTCCTCGGGGTCTAGGGGAGGAACGGGTTATATGGAATCCTTATCAATTCTATAGCCTATAGGATTTAACGCATCAGCAGACCTTCAAGTGACCTCCTTTCTCCTCAGGGGCGAAGGTGATCTCGCCCCCTGTATTCCTCGCTTTTGCGCATGACAACACGAGAGCATCCCGGCTGTTTTTCCTCACAAGATTAATTAAAACTTAAATCACCCGTTGAGAATGTAGATTCTAGTTAGATTCGACAAGAATCTACAAGTTCGTTCTCAGTTAACTAGGTCTTACGTAAGAGCAATCATCTCTCGCGGCTCTGATGTAACGGTTCATCGTGCAACTTGTGAGCGATGTTCCAGCTAATGGTTGTGTTTCATTTTACTTAAAAGGAAAATGTTGCGAAGGCTTTTTTTGACTGTTTTTAATTTATCCTATTGATAAATTTGGCACTCGGCCATTATTTGGAAACCGAGAAACATCAATTATAAACACAAAAGCGTTTGGGATTTGTATAAGACTAGCTGAGCCTGTTGATCTGCCCGCGCGAAATTTATAAAACAAACTTCTCCTCGTTTTACCCCCCTAGGAGTCTCGTTAATTCTTAGCGGATGGCTGTATTTGCAACCTATCTGACAAATTTCAAATTTGTAGGAGTTATAGTTTTTGAGATTTCTTAATTAATCTGTAAGTGGTATTTCGCTTTTATATATAAGGGAAGAGAGAAGACATTCAAAATGATAATATAAATTACAATTTATAATGAGTACTTTTATATACGGGAGTATTGAAATATATTTTAATATGTTATATTTGTTTATTTATTTAAAAAATATCCAACATTACAGTACTTTTTTTTATTTGACTTCCAAAACGTTGTAATAATTCCTTAGTTTACATTTAAATTTAACAATATAAATCAATACATAAAATTGCAATACTTTTTTACTATTAATGTCCAAATTATAAAATTAAAAATACATAAAATAAAATGCAATAAACAATTAAAACATTAAATATTAAAATTACATTAAAAAAAATTAACTAAAAAGCTAAAACATCGTCCTCAGATTAAACAAAATATATAGAACATAAAATGCTGTCGATAAATTTTACGATATTCGAAAATTAAAATTTTAGTCGAATTTCTAAAATTATTCATTTCACCTTGAAACTTCTTCTTCTAATTATAAACCTTAGTTTTATTCGGTTGCAAGTGTTAACACAGATTGTAAACAAATCGATTCGTTAGTGTCAGTGTAATGCCATTGATCGATTATTAACAGTTACTTGAAATTAAAGTAATTCTGTGATTACGGCGACCATAGATAGTGAAGTGCCTCGAAGTTTACGGAAAACAATGTATTTACTAAGACTATTTAAAACGGGATATTTACAATGTTTTTAGTTAGTCTCGTGAATAATACATTCGTAGAAAATGTCAAAATATCGAGCTCTACTAAGCCAAAATAAAAAACATGGTAAATATACTTTTTTTAAATACTTGTAGAATGTTTTACCAACATTATAACCATTTACAACCATTAGATTTTTTGAGCTGAGATGGCCCAGTGGTTAGAACGCGTGCATCTTAACCGATGATTGCGGGTTCAAACCCAGGCAAGCACCGCTGATCTATCAAGTTAATATATACATTTTATTTTGAACAATTCGTTAATTCTCATAATTTATTTTAAATAATAATATTTGTTAAAGATAAGCCTGTAAATAAGTATTTATTAGCATTGTAAATTATTTTTATGGTTCATTTGTTTGATACATCTTTGTATTCTCTCATCTATGACGGTAACTTCTAAACAAGCCTTAGCAAATCATTACAAGAAAACTAAAAGTCGAGTTAATACTTTTTCTATTTCAAGGAAGCGTATTTAAATCGAATTTATTTACATTTAAGCAATGAAATAGGACGTATACAGTTATACATTTATTTTATAAATAGAAAAAGAAAAAGTTTTCGGCGTGACACAGATTTTGGTTATGGTAGAATTCTCAACACGCTACGCACACAGATGCACGCTCCCCTGACTAATAATCTGATGAAACGGTAATTCGACACAGACCTAATGGTATACAGCGTGACCTTAAGTCCAAGACTGTTTGCTTATTGTTTATATAGTACACAAGTCCTTTTTTATACCGCTGGACGCGATCACCAAATTTGAAAGGTGAAAATATGGGACTGCCCTGTGCCAAGGATGTCTAGTACACTGTAATGTGCCCTTAAAAACCCTTCATCTCTTAGATAGGCGTCACGTGATCGTTTTTGCATGCTACCGTGACCCAATAGGACGTATATCCTAACATTTGCAGATAAAAGAGCACACGTCTATTTCCAAATGACGTGACAGTTTCCTATTAAAAAAAGATATTATTTTCTTAATAGGATGAGCGTATGTGCCACCTTATGGTAAGTAGTCACCATCACTCATAGAGAATGAAGCTGTAAGAAACATTAACTATTCCTTACATCGTCAATGCGCCACCAACCTGGGAAACTAAGATGTTATGTCCCTTGTGCCTGTAGTTACACTGGTTCACTCACTCTTCAAACCGGAACACAACAATACTGAGTACTGTTATTTGGCGGTAGAATAACTGATGAGTGGGTGGTACCTACCCAGACGGGCTTGCACAAAGCCCTACCACCAAGTAAAAGTAAGTAAAAGTATCGTATACTTTTATATTCAACTCGCAATAGAAGGGCTCCGATAGCTATAATGCCGCCAGTATTGTTGTCAGTATTCCGCGCGGTCATTTATTACCGTACTTATTATGATTGATTTGTATATACTAACATCGTATCCCACGCAAGATTGTACTATGCAATGCTTCTTTAAGTGAGTTACGTAAGTCTCAAGAAAGTGAAGTATTTTGTAAGCTAGCATTAGTACTAAAATCTTACACTAAAATTAAATGTCATTTGAACGCGATCCGTATCGCTAAATTGAGTTTTATTTTGTTAATATAGTTTAATTATACGTAATTTTGTAATTAATACGATTGCACGTAATCGGTTTTAGTAATTTGCTTGTATAATCTGTGAAAGGGATTTGGGTAGCGAACTAAAAAGTTTATGGAAGTGGTATGTGGAGTCAGATGTGCAAGTGTTACTTGGTAATATACAGTAACAGCCTGTAAATTTCCCACAGCTGGGCTAAGGCCTCCTCACCCCTTAAGGAAAGGGTTTGGAATATATTCCACCACCCTGTTCCAATGTGGGTTGGTGGAATGCACATGTGGCAGAATTTCGATGAAATTAGACACATGCATTGCATTCCACGCGATGGTTTCCTTTACCGCCGAGCATGAGATGAATTATACACACAAATTAAGCACATACATATATTGCTTGGGTTTGAAACCGAAATCATCGGTTAAGATGCTCGCGTTCTAACAACTGAGCCATCTCAGCTCACTTGGTAGTTTGTTTACTTGGTAATATGTTGTTTATAAATTAAATTTTTCGGTTTTGATTTTCATTTTCGTCTAGTTTTTTTAGCATTTATCACTTGATTATTTGTAAGTTATGATAAATGTACATTTATTTGGTACTAAGATATTGTGCAAATCCACATATGGATTGACGAATACACCTTTATATTATGTAATTTGGCGCTCTAAACAATAGTGTAATCAAGCAGCTGACAGCTTCTCTCTTGATTAGAATGGTTCATTCAAGCTTTAAACTGAAGCACTATTCAAAATTTATTATTTATTAACTATCAGTTACATGAAAACATACAAATATAACCTAATTTAGTGTAAATACATACATTACTCAATATATTTGATGAAAATAATCGAGTTATTTTACGCCAAAAACAACGTTAACAAACCAATAATTGTCGCATTTCCGTAATCATTGTTTTTAATATTAATTAATAAAATAAACCAATATTGATTAACACGAAAAAATACCAAGGAGGCTGTAAATGAGTTCGTTAGAACAACTCATGACACTTTTACTTGCTCTTTGATCTGTGAGTATATTATATATATATTATATATACGCAGACCGTTTAATGTTTGTCAACAATCCCTTTCATATTACAAGAGCATACATAATATGTACATAACATATACATATACATACATATGCCTTACTCGCAGGCTATAAATGGACTACTTGTAATATAAGAGTTTGGAAATTTGAAGGACGCGTTTATTTTGCAAAAAGAGACGTAATATACACAATTTGTGACTTTTTTTTAATTCTAAATTTTTACTTTTTATTTCAATCGACATCATCAAAGTATCATTATTGTTAGAGCACCAAGATATATAAATACAAGCGACCCACCACCCATTCGCACGGGTGCAATGCTGATACTAAGTTATTATACCTACTACAGAATTTGTTTATTTACAACATCACGTTAGAAATTTCTAAAATTAACAGTGTTTCTTTACTTCATTTTCCATATATTATATACAAAAACCTTCCTCTCGAATCACTGTATCTACTATAAAAAAAGGGGGCAAGTGCGAGTTGAACTCGCGTGAAGAGGGTTCCGTACGATGTTACCTATATGTTTTTTTTAAATCTGACCCAAATTTGTTTGTGGTAACTAAAAAAAGTATGAATGGTCCCTGATTGGAGAGGGATATTACTAAATATATTATCTATTGTTGAATTTTGTCTTGTTGTATATTCTTGAATACGCGGAGTAAGACCGAGTGACAGAAGGTATTCTGATATTTCATTTTTTGATTTGTCCTTAAAATCAATATTAAAGTCACCGGCAATAATAATCTTTTCGTTTGCACTAATAGCCTTTTTAATACATTCGACTGCAATTTTCGGAAGACATCTTGGTGATTTATATACGGTTAAAAATTGAACACCAAATGCTTTGAATTGAAGACATTCACAGTGTCCACCTCCTGGACTATCTATAAATAAACCTTTATTGGAACCGTCATCTAATTCATTGACGTAATTACAATTTATATATGCTATTGCACCCCTTCCGGGATTTGCATTCAATACATTGGGACCGTCTATTCTGCACACTTGCTCAAAACCTTCCAACTCAAAATTGTCGCTTCGAGAGCCCCAAGTTTCTACGAATAATGTAATATGAGATGAATGAATTATACAATCAGCTTTTACATCTAGTAAATGTTTACGCAATGATTGTACATTATGAAAGATTATTTGAATTTCATCTCCTGGTGACTGTAAAACTTCGAACTGGGGTATCAATTTATTTTCTAACAGTCTCATCATTTCCAAATGAACTGCACTTTTTTCTGATACCTTTGCTGGGGGATTGAAATTACCATCTGATGTAACCAAATAAAGGCCACTAGCTGAAGTAGCTCGAGAACAGGCTACATATAACATTGATCGCTTCACATTTCTACTCAAATGAACAACTATTTTTTCCATAGTGCAGCCTTGAGATTTATGAATCGTCATTCCCTCAGCTGGTACTACTGGAAATTGAGACCGATGTACCTTGAGGTTCGATGACTTCCATTGTTTCACTGTATACGTAGAAGTTTCTAGCGGTGTCCACTGAGATTCTATATATGCATGGTGATTCCGGGTATGAACCTCAAATTTATTCCTTGTCGCAATACCGACATTGTTATCAAACTGTAACCACAATCGCAAAGGTCTTCTTTCATTAGTAGTGATATGGCGACCATATTCTATAGCTTTCAGTAATCCTGTAGTGCCATTAACTAGTCCATCAGATGTATCTAGATTTACTGTTATCATATATCGGGCACTTATTTTCACATACAGTATCTTAGGCAAGCCGTATGTCTTCATTGTTGGTAATGCGTTCACTGATTGTAATGCTTTTTTTTTTGCTATCGGATTGGGTGAACCGGAAACTATGTCTATAGCCTTGACAGAACAACCTTCAGTATTCATTAGTGATAATTTTTGTTTGTTGTAATTGTCCACTTCTTTGTTACTTGCAAATAAATGTATAGCACCATCAGCATCAGCAGGTAAGCTGCTCATTTTGAAACACCGCGACTTGATAAGTTGAATATCAATGTGATTCATATTACCAGTAGCCATGTTATTCAAAGCAATAGCAAAATTGAGATCATCCCTCTGACGCATTATTTTAGTCATCGGAAACAGCCGAAATGGTTCCCACAATGGTGCACCAGCTAGAACTGCCATCGGATTACGTCCTGTATTAGGCTGAAAAATCCAGTTGTCTCCAACTGGCGGCAATTGATTAAAATCTCCTACAGAAATAATAGATTTACCAGCAAACGGGACGTCTGTATGAAAAATTTGCTGTAATCTGCGATTAATCTGATTGAAAGTCCTACTTCCCAACATAGATATTTCGTCTAAAATTATTAATTTAACTTTACATAGCTTACTAGCTAATGTGTTAGCCGTGCCTGCCGACAAAGACGGCATAGTACTACCACACTGTGAAATTGGCAAACAGAATGCGTTGTGAACAGTTTGTCCTCCAATACCAAACGCGGCTTTGCCAGTAAAGGCGCAAAGTAATATTTTTATTTCATCTGGGTTAGTTCCAGGCTCACGATTAAAGATTAACATTAAATATTGATAAAGGGCCTTTATCAGCAAGCTTTTACCAACTCCAGCACCGCCGCTGACAAAATAATAAAATGGGAGCTCTAATTGTTGCGTGAACAGATTTCCTAGGTGCAAAACAAAATTTCTTTGGTCACTATTCAACATTCTTAGTAATGCGAGCACATGATCTTCGTTCATTAATAATGGTTGAGCAATTACTCTACATATCAAGTCATTGCCTTGTTCCCCTTGTAATTGCAAACAATGGTCGGGATCAATTTCTTGGGTCTCCAATTCATATTCACCTAGAGCACAGGCTCTTGCTTCAGCTCGATTGTTATCATTTTCTTCATCATCATTTTCTGCATTTCGAACCGCTGCTAATAACGCTTCAAATTCTTCTGGCCCTCCTAAGGAATTGAACTGTATACTTTCTGATTTTATCATATTACATTTATTGAGGAAAATTTCTTCTAAATTTAATTCGTCATTTACAAGCTCTGACTCTTCATTCCTCCAAGGTACATATAACATAATCTGCTCTCTATAAAAGTTATCTGGGTCCTGCTCACGATTATATCGTCGAAAACGTATTATTTTAGGCTTTAATCTTCTTCGTATGTAGCCGTCATTATTTAATAATTGTATCCAGCTACCAGTTGTTCTATCTTCGGTATTTTCTTCCATATTTTCATTCTCGTACGATTTTGATAGCTTAGTTGAATAGGTATAATAGGCAGCAAAATATGCCAAGCTCATTCTTTCGAAATAATCATCCTGTGGTCGATTGATGTAATGGTCTAACAAATTTTTTTGAAATATATCAGTAGAGGAAGCATTCAATGACTTCAATGTTTCCATCGGCTTTAGAATACCTACTCGTTCGTTTGGATGACCCGTATTAATATAAATATCAGCTTCGCTGGCACGAGACAAAGGCAATCCTGCGAGGCAGTAAATAGCTTCTTGCGCAGAAATTTCTGATGAATTGAGAAACACTTTAGATATCGCACGTAGAGATTCTTTTATATTTGCATTACCATTTTTAGCTTCCTCTACAGCAGCTCTAAGTAAGTTGGACATACCTCTGTCAGTTTTATTAATGTAGTCTACAATATAAACTGAACATGCAAAAGGATCTAATATAAACTGGCAATCCATATTCGCCTGCTGTAGTTCTAATATTTTTTTGCAAAACGGATTTAACAAGATATCTTTGGGTTTTCTTTTCAAAAATATTTTTGGTCGTTTGAGTGTAGCTCTTACGGCTAAAATATATTCGGATATAGTTAATCCAGTGGATTTCAAGTAATCATCAAATGTGATATCATTAGAAACATTAGATAGGTCTTCTTTTAACTTTTTAGAATTTTTTTTCCATTTTGCTGTGGAAGGATCGTCTTTATACAATTCAGTCAACAATCTTGTTTTGTCCATTGGAAAGAAAGGTATTCCGAATCTGCATGGTCGGTCTGGTTTTGGGTGACATGTGTGAGTGTGTTTGTGTGTTTGTATTGCTACAAGATCGTTACTTATTTCATTACTGTCACAAGATACGATCATATCAACAAATTTTATGATATTTTCAATAGAAGTTTCGTCTTCGGGAGTATATATTGGTGCACCTTCTATCCACAACATTATGTGTGCATGTGGCGATCCACGATGTTGAAATTCTATCCTATGGTACTGATGGCTAATCTTATTGTCCCCAAATGGTCCTGATGGAACTAACCATGTCTTCATCAATTCTTTAAGCCTTGTTTCAAAAAATGTGACACAAATAAATGGGTCTGATTGAATAAGACGTGCCTTTTCCTCATAAGAGATAGATCGTGCCTCTTTAAGACTAACTTCTCCCTTATCAACAGTTTTTTTAAGTTGTTTTATAAGTTCTGGCCATTTGGCCTCTGCAGCTGACACAGTAACAAAAAGGGTTGGCACTCCGAATTGTCGAACCATAGCGAGTACCTTTTTTTTTTCGTTTTCCCAATGAGCTGGTGAATTTCTCACGTCGCACAAAACTCTATACCCGTCATCATGCTGTATAAGATTATTCAAATACTCATCTTTCAGCAGATTGGAAACTATAATAGGTACAGAATTATTTACTTTTTTTCGTAAGCAGGTCAAAATATTATTTCGCAGCTGTAACATTTGTTGTTTTTTCAACAAAGTAAATAAATAGTCAGCCCTCATGGCTCTCCGGTCAAATCTTGTTATCTCTGATTTCATAATTTCGGAATTACTCAAATTTATTTTGAATTTCCGCTCAACCCCTCCGTGTATTTTAATGAAGCCTAATTCTTCCATATATTCATCATAAATTAGTGACCTTGGTTGATTACCTTCTCCTGGCGCCATTGTAATAGTAACATCTTTTTCATTATCTAATAGAGTTTCTACATTTCCAGGGTTAATATTTTTTTCTTCTTGTGCCAAAACATCACACGTACATTTTTCGAGACAATTTTCGTCATCGGATTGGTCATCGTAAATCCACTCTTCATCATATTTGATACCTATTTTCTTAAACAAATCAGTTTGCACTAAATACTTTGCAGCTTCTCTGATTACGTCCGGCCGGATTCGCTCTTTTCGACCATGCTTATAACACATTCTCCGTTTTAATTCTATTGTAATAATGTGATTATCAGATGGATGTCTAGGCAACGCTGAAATCATAGTATTTACATCCACAGGCACGTTAACAACTCCACCTGTTAATCCATGTTGATAACCAAGGCCCTGCCCTTTTCTTACTATTTTAAGGAATATATGTCTTGGTGAAACCAATCGCTCCTCAAGTGGTGTAAGTTTTTGTAAAACGTCAGGAATATCAGGGAACAGTAAACCATTACTCATTGCTAATCTCGGTATTTTTCCCGCTTTCAAATTATTATGACAAGTGTAGCAAAACATATAATTATTATTATCAGAAAATGTACTTAATTTTATGTTTCTCATGACTTCATCTAGGAAAAAAGACAGATGATTTACTTTTAATGACTTCAGGGAGTTTCTATGCCACAATCTTCCGCAGCACGAACAAATGCTTGTGTGGCCATGTAAAATAGAATCAAAGAATTGTTTTTCAATTTTGTCCCAATCATTTTCAATATTCTGATTTCGTATATTTCGAATTTCGGTTTCACGAGTAGCGTATTCTGGATTTTTACGTGATAAACGATGCGCTATGGTATCACGTTCCTGTTCTAGCGTTTTATATGCAGGATCCTGACGTAAAATATGGTGTGATGCAGTGTTAAGTACCCGTTCGCGTTCCCTGTAAGTACGATCCTGACGTGAAATGCGACGCGAAACAGTATTGCGTTTTTGCTCCGTCTTGCGTCTACGAGGTACTGAACGTTGCAGTTTTTTCGACTCTTTATCTCGCTCTTTTTTTCTATTTTTAGTGTCATCACTACATCTGGATAATCTTTCTCGTTTGAGGTTATTCTCTAATATCCTTGACGATTTTCTTTTACAAGCAATAAGCGAAGTACTTTTTACTGGGCTGAAATTACTATTTATAGGGGCGTTCTGATCATACGAACAATTAGGATTTTCCAATGTTTCATAGGAAACAGGAATAGTAATCGAGAGAACAGTTTTCCCTAAAACCTCTATTTGACTACAGTTCGATAGTTTATTGATTTTTTGGCGCCTTTTTTTGTTTCTTTCA
This sequence comes from Vanessa cardui, assembly GCF_905220365.1. Lineage (NCBI taxonomy): Eukaryota > Metazoa > Arthropoda > Insecta > Lepidoptera > Nymphalidae > Vanessa > Vanessa cardui. The sequence goes on from NC_061129.1 coordinate 1,701,735, forward strand.
CCAATACGTTTTCTTTCTAACTTAGTGCCACAGTATTTGTTTTGGGGACGTCCACCACGATTAATAACTGTAGACGGAAATTCTGTTAGCCTATGTGTTAAAAGAATGTTTAAAGTATGACTTCTTAAAAACTCGACATTGAATTTAATATTACATGGATCAAGGCCTAACACAATTGAAGTACTAAATGCTATTGCGTATAAGCCGCAATCAATCAAATTTGGTTGTTTTTGTACAACAGGAAATATGATTTCATTTTCTAGAATGTAAGGAAACAATTTTCTCAAATACTCTGCCTGTATTTCACTAAGATTTTTATACAAACTATCATAAACTTTGAGCGTATGAGATGAATAATAGACACAAACCCAATGCCCAACTTTCGAAAAATCGTCAGAATCAGGACGAAATAAAACCTGTAGAAAATTTGAGTTCGGATCAACAGGGAGAGCTTTTTGGCGCAATCTCTCTGTTGTTATCTCATAAACACTTCGGTTTTGATACCCATGAACTACTCTAAGTAAGGAGTTAAACTCCTCCACAACATCTTCTTCAACATAACTACCATTATCCAACAGATAGTTATATGATAACTGTACAGAAGTCATTTTCAATAGGGAAAAATATTTTTTGTGAAATATTTTTTTTTGTAATAAATCTTACTACGATAGAAACGACGAAAATTATCACATCAATATATAGAAGTCTGGGATACGTCTGCAGCATAGGGAGCCGACCGCGCGAATGAGCCGCGCGGGCCTTGTGTCTGTGACATAGACTCGAAATCCCCACCACACTCGCAGCGCAGCGCGCATCACATTAATATTACTCCAGCCAATACGTCATTAAATGCTTCAAAAACGTTCGATTTTTAATTTTCTTTCTTTAAATTATTAATCGAATATGAAAAACAAACAACCCCTGAAGAAAATTATAAGACTTATTGTTTAAAAAACCAATTGCTTAAACAATCATTTTATTACAATATTTTGTAATATATTTATCAGAGATCGAGACATTTGTATAACAATAGATTAATTATACCTCGAATTTTTGACGCTATAAAGCAATGAGAATGTTAAATTTTAATCGAGTGTAATCGAAATATGTTTTCTTTTCAAACTGTGAAAATTTTGTATTTGATAAGATTACCGACCAATGAAAATATATATAATGTAGAGATGAATTTTTTAATATATTTTAATCACTTTGATCGGACTGACTAGTGGAGGGCACGACCTTGGGGAAATCTATTGAGATGAAAATGTGCGTAAAGGTAGTATTCCAGGTATATATGTATATATTACCTGTATAATATATGTATATATGTATATACTGTATAATATAGGTATATATGTATATATTATTATTTATTTATATTTTCTTTCATTGATTATAAAAATAAAATGACTGTTTCTTAGTTATTCTTTATTATTAATTTTTTCCCTTTTATTTTTTGTAAATTTCTATTTATTTATGATCTGCGGTGAAAATTAGAGGTAAGTAGAAAATGAAATATAATCTCCCATACGAAATATTTTCAATTTATATTTTATAATGATTATTATTCGGAAGCATGTACCATTTGATCATGATTTATAATTAAATAATATTTTTAAATAAATTAAAAAAAAATCGTATAACACATTACATTTTATTTTTCACCTACCTATAATTTTAACTGCAAATAATAGATGAATTAAAATTTACGAATAATTGAAGGAAAAAAATAATAATAAAAAATAAAAAAGAATCAGTCACATTCTTATAATTAAAAGAAAAAAAAATATGAATAACTTAAAAAAAAAAGTTTAATTATGGACTCGAATACTACTTCTATGCACATTTTCATCCTGATCGGTTTTCCCATAAATTCTACATTTAAATTTTTAATTTTTCTAAACGATTCATACTATAACACTTTTATGTCTTCATTGATTTGTTTACAACTATATTATTGAAACAAGACACTAGCGCACAAATCTGTCTCAAGTAGAGCAACGTGAAGGTCATGTCTCATAATGCCGTAGTAAGGGCCCGCGCCTTACTAAGCATTTATTTGTCATACCGCGGGCGGAATTAAATTGAAAAATTAATTAATATCTCCTAAAACATTGGTCGTAGAATGCTCATTATGGGCTTATTTTTTTCGTTAAATATTCATCTACAAACCGATTTAACAAAACTTAACATTGGAGTTAAAAATATGTTCTCCCACACATTCCACCTGCAAATGTAAGTTGGTACGCACAATATTGAGTGATTTACCATGTTATTTTAATATCATGGACTTCTTATAGGTTTTCCTATAATCTATAAGGAGAAAACTAATTTCTGTATTTTTTTCAAAATTTTAGGTTCAGTAGTTTCGGAGATAAGGGGGGGGGAATGGTCGATTTTCGTCTATTTTCTTGAATAACTTGGAAACTATTTATTTTAAAATTACAAAAAAAAACATTTAAGATCTTCTCAACAAGACCTTTCATTTGATATGCCACACGATGCAGTTTTCAGATATTTTTTTTTTAATTTTCCCCTTCCCCCCCAAAATGACCCCCCATATACAGATTTCATCTACTCACGTCACACCTCTGTGTTTGGGTTACAGGAATTGATATGTGTACCAAATTTCAACTTAATCGGTCTAATAGATTCGGAGATAATTGACTGTAAGCGACGGACGGACAGACACACGAGTGATCCTATAAGGGTTCCGTTTTTGTATTCAGACGTACGGAACCCTAAAAACCGCATCAAAATCTATTGTGCAATTTTAAAAGATCTAGGCATACATAGGGCAAGACAGCGATAAGTTTGTTTTGTACTATGCAAAGATGATAGTCATATATTTTTAGGATAAAGTACTCAGCTGAAAATATTGTTATGTTTGAGATTTTATCGAATGAAGTTTGATGCTTAAGATTAACGGAATTGGGTATTAACTGAAACAATGTTGGCTTCAACATCGCTCTGTAAGTAACTAAAAAGGTAAAAGATACATAACACCTTAGTTCCCAAGGTTGTTGGCGCATTGGCTATGTAATACTTCTTGGAGCACCATTGTCTATGGGTGTGTTCCCTCACCATTGGGTGGCCCAGATGCTTTTCCGTCAACGTATATTATAAAAAATCTAGCGACCCGTCCCGTCGTCACGGGTGGACATGAGTATTTTTTTAAACATTCTGACCTCTTATATACAGGGCTATTGGTAATTCGACGTACCTATTTCCGTTAGGAGGTGATAAGGGTGACTATTTGCAATAAATTTTATTCACTGTAGAACATGCTGTGTGTGCTGTGCTCTGTTATAGAGAGTTTCTCGGAGTCGCTTATATATATAACTGATTTACACAAAAAGCTTAATAAATTATATTCTCAATTAGTGAAAATCGCATAAAAATCCGTTCAGTAGTTTTGAAGATTTATCGCGAATATAGAGACAGACAAAGGCGGTCGGGGACTTTGCTTTATAATATGTAGTGATACATATGTTTTAGCCAAGAGAGATCACGACAAAAGTAATGGTTTAAAAAAAAACAAATCGATTTGTCAAGATAAATTACAACTGTTCTTACACATTAATTGTTGTCACAGATTAAACAGTTCAATGTCGTAACCCCTGTTGACATTACGGAAAATATCAATGAAATTTAAAATCGACGAATCGATTCGAATTTCAAATTTAATAGTTTTATTTGCGGCTAATTCACAGCGCATTTCTTAAATTTAAACCAATTTCCCATTCGAATGTAACCGCAATTTACCCATTGTTGCCATAAAAAAAACATCGATAGTTAATAAGTATAGCAAATTGGGAATAAATTGATTCTGTATTATTGATTAAACATGTTTTATTACAGATTAGTAATTGTCAGCCATAGAATTGATTTATGTTACATTTTGAATAGGCCTCCAGTCCGTTTTTGTGTCGCGATAACAGAATCCATTGGGTAAGTAAATTCTAAAATTAATGTAAATCTCACAATGTACAAATACAGTTTTTATGATGTTTTTTTCTGTAAATATTGCTGCGGAACGTCTAATTTGTTTTTTTCCTTATTTGATACCGATTTTTATAATAACAACAGCGTACCAGACTATTGTTACCTAATTAATTTCTCGTTGAAAAAAATAGCAATGTTTTAAATTATTTCGAAAACTTGTCACTTTTTTTACGTTTGCGTAAAAATGAATTTATTATGATTTGGAATCGTTTCGCTTTTTAACTTTTTTTAATGAGATATTTCGTAATGTAAATACAAACCTGTCGATGAATTTATATTCGTAGAAAACAGACTATAAATATTTGCGACGCCGTAATGTAATCCTTCCTGGGGTAAGGGATCAAAATATACTTTGTTCAAGTAGGCTAGTAGTAACACATTTAGTAGGCTTTTAGAAGCACTTTTAAATGCTAATTTAACAAACCTATATTAATTGAAGCTACCATCCTTTCTGATGCAGATTCTTCCAAGAAGAACTGGGGTTACTTTTATCTAACATTTAAAATATAAACATTCGTGTCTATAATAAAAATCAGCAGATATTTTTTAACTTTAATGATTATTAAATTCAAAACATTTTTAAATTAACAAGGGTTAATAAATAATGCATAGTATTCAACAAAAGATACTATAGACAATAAAAAAAGCATGTTGCATTTGTTGACTTTCAGGCACGATATATTGTATATTATAAGTAATCAATTGTATTTAACTGATATAACTTTTTGTCTTAAATATTGAAAAACAGTACTGAGCCTGCTACCAGTTTTTTAGGTAGAATCTGCACATGCAGGTTTCCTCAGGTTTTTTTTCCTTCACCATCGAACATGTGGTGCTTGCCTGGATATGAACCCAAAATCATCGGTTAAGATGCACGAGTTCTAACCACTGGGCCATCTCGTCTTTAAACTGACGACTCAAAATTGCTTGTATAATCCTAGTTGAATAAATCACATTTCGATGTTGTGGCCCGAAATTGACACGAGCTAATTTCTAAACTATCAACATTGATTAAGCTATGCGATGTTATATAACGATTAAAAGTTACAAGTAAAAAAATTAGTGCAGGAATTTGTACAAACTGCACCTGCCATTCTCTGTTCACTTTTTTTTTTTTTTAATTGTATCTACACGGACATGTTGTCTTAGGCGTTGGAGACGAATAAAAACGCCTGGCTGATTACAAAAAAAAAGAATAATTACAGCGAGACGTCATTTTTTTAAAGATTTGACTTGAGAAGAATTCGCTTTGAGAATTGTACGGCCTAGCAACCCCAAAATAACGTTATATGTATATTAATTTCATAAAATATTGTAAAATTCAGAAAATGAATTATTCACGAGTATTTTGGGTCTCATTTTTCCAACATGATTCAATGGCGCGATCATTAGGCTAAACGTATTTGTTATAATTGCTTAAATGTTTTTTTACGGTGTCGACAAGTTTTGGGACTGAATTTTTTTTTATGGAATAGTTTGGCGGACTAGCATATGGGCCACCTGGTGGTAAGTGGACACCATCACCCATAGACAATGACGCTGTAAGAAATATTAACTATTCCTTACATCGTCAATGCGCTACCCACCTTGGGAACTAAGATGCTATGTTCCTTGTGCCTGTAGTTACACTGGCTTACTCACCCTTCAAACCGGAACACAACAATACTGCGTACTGTTGTTTAGCGGTAGAATATCTGATGAGAGGGTGGTACCTACCTAGGCGGACTTGCACAAAGCCCTACCACCAAGTGATATTTGATATACATTTGCCATACAAAATATAATTCAGCATTAGAAATTAAATATTCCACGCTATGTACATCTTTTAATGATTATTTTTAAATTCGCATACCTTTTTTTGCAGATCAATATAGATTTAAATTCTTAATTAAGAATAGACGATACGTAATATAGATCTTATAATATCAATGATGACGTCACACGTTAGGCTTTTAACTGTTACTTGCCGCAAGTCGATGATCCAATGCTCTAATTCATTGTTACGAGAGTAACCTGAGCCTTCAATACGGTGTTATGACATTTGATTCTATATCATAATTTATATCACATTATTATTGCATATTATGAATATAGCAGGGGATATTGAATTTGTTATATACAATTATTATTGTAATTAATTGACCAATAATTTGTAAAACTGTAATTAATATTATTTTATATGGGATAGCATTTAATACTGGCATGTAACAACTATTTCTTATTTTAAATATGATTGAGCTGTCATTATAAAACAATTGGACGATAGCGGGACATTCTAACAAAAGATAGAGACGTTGAAGCATCATTGTAAAACGATAATATTATTTTGGCCATCCCGAACTACTGAAATTACATTATTTTTACCGTCAATTTTATTTACGATTGAAACAGGCAAAGGATATTGCACATTCAGCCTTGACACAATTTTAATATAAAATAAACTCAATAATAATTAATTTATTAAAACGATCGCTACCATTATGTACCACTACATGCTTTTATTGCGTTACTCGTTAAATAATAAATACAGTCGACAATTATTTCACAATTGCAAGTGCATTCAAGCTTTTTATTACTTTAATGAGTTGTTGAATTCATGATTTAATAACGTTTAATGTTATAATATAACATTTAATCGACTAAAAGGGGGACAAAATTTAAAATAAATATTACTATTTACTACACCTAAACTATTCTGCATGAATATTAATAATAAATGATATAATAAAAATAAATTTGTCTGACAGCAATAGTATCTTAATGTATTTTTTCTAGTCTACGATTGTTACGCATAATGTCTGTAAATGTAAATTATAGTTAACTAGTCGTTTCCCGTGGCTTCACTCGTGTTTTAGGGGGTTGATTGTCACGGGTTAGGCAAAAATGTAGCCTATGGCCGTCCTTGGAGTTCAAGTTTTCTTCATCAAATTTCATCAAATTCGGTTCAGTGGTTTAGTAGTAAAAGAACGAATGAAAGACAGACAGAGATACTTTCACAATTATAGTATTGGTATAGAAGATTCATCAGAATTTTAGAACTCTTAAGATCTCTTATTAGTGTAAGGAATTAATTAGTGCAAGGATTATAATCCTCACATGAAAATTACCTACTGATTATGATATGATATGACAGTTATAACTGTCGAATGGTAAAACATATATCTTTTTAATTGAAATTTGATCTCAAATCAAATTTGAAATTCGAATTCATGTGAACTGTTTTATAGTCAATCATTTCTGACACGAATTTTTACTTCATTTAATTCACTTATCTTTCGATAAGTTTCGATAGATAACAGCGTTTTGTTGCTATTTTTTCGAAGTAATTGTTTTTAAACAAGCATTCAAGTGTGCATGGGGAAAACTTGAGCATGCACAATGCAGCGATGCTGAGATAGCGGTTGCAAAACACATTACACTTTAAAATGGTGTAAAACGACCGTTGCACCTCAATTAGACATTGTTCCTGTTGTCACCAACCGTTTGAAGATTGAAGGATTGAATTATACTATAGTCTTATACACCACTTTTTTGTGAAACATAAATTAAAAAAATCTGTATATAAATTACGTAAACATACAAATTATAATCTTCATAATAATTCGTATTCATTATTTAAGATAATAATCAAACATTTATATAACATACATAAAGATATTTAATAATGAATGCATACTATAAATATTTTTATCATAGACAATTTATGTTTCTAAAAAAATAACGTTTTAATAAAACTGTTTGCTTTTGTACAGAATAAGGGAACGTCAAATCAAAACTTGACAATTAATCATTCCATAGACAAGAAATGGTTATCCTATCTTGTGCTTCGTTCATTTCACCGTGGCCCAACATCCTGGTCCATTGTTCGTTACGTTTCAAAATGTAGATATTTCGCCCGATTAATGATTTTACCATAAGATTTCCATTAATTGGAATGAGGTCGATCTTGCATAAGGGTTTTGCGTAAGGGTATTCGATTCCCGCCACGCTTCAGTACCTGTTGTATTTATCAACGCCATCTGATTTGTCTAGCTATCAATTTAGCCAATGACGTAACTTAGTTCTATTCGGTGAATCCTCACTCGTTACATCTTCTATTCTGTGATCAGATAATGTAATACATTTCTTAAAATATAGCATACTGTGGTATATTTATGTATACTTCTTACTGACCTCTAACGTAACATAGCACGCATGTAATATTTCACTTTGAATGTGTCGTCTTAATTGTTTTATGCAAGAGTCGATTAATAAAAGACAATGATAGTTATTTAAAACCGATTCTCGCTTCGCGATCCTTTCGAAACTTTGAGTAGGGGAGAACGGAGTAGGGGTGGTAAAACGAAGAGCCGTTCGCTGCGGGCTGTACTGTCGTTGAGTCTTTCGCCGTGTGCAAGCATTGCCGCGTAAAAAAAGTTAGCTGTCACTGTTCCGCGCCATTTTTTTGAAAAAAGTTTTTACATTTGTCTATGGTACTTTTGTTTTGAATTACAAGTGTTAGTGTAATCGGGATTCAGTGAGCGCCGGACTGTGGTGGGAAAGTGTAGTGTGTGATGGTACTCTGCCACTCTGTGTGAGAGTGCAGCATGAGGGGTAGCGTTTATTTGTTCTTGCTATTGGCGCGTACTGTCGCCGCCATCACAGGACCTAGAGTAAGTAACTTTTGGAAACTTTACTAAATATTGTATTACATTTCGCAAAGAGAACATTCTAAATAAATAAATTAATATTAATAAAAAATATGACTTGAGATGGCTTTATGGATTGAACGAAAAATAATTGTAAACATAATTATTATTTACATCTCAAAAAATATTTGAAATAAGACAATATATTTAAATGCCGATAAACAGATCTGTCGCGAGATATATAATAAAAAATATATTACATTAAAAATCGAATAAAGTCGAAACGTAGAAAGTTGTTTAGAGAAAAATATATATGGAAACGAAATATTGCTATGATATCTGTGGCGGAAACATTTATTCACCTTATTTTTTTTTTAATTTATATCTAACCTTTCACTCCAAACGTGTATAGGCAATAAATAAACAGGCGCGAACTTATTCAAAAATAGAATGTATGTTTGCTTAACACGTAATGCCTCTAAGGAAATCGGCATTTGTTTCATATGGTTCTAGATTCGAATCATGTTTGAGACGTATATGATATATTCAAACAAAAACTAATATGTAATCTACTATATTTATCTATTTTGATGCTTAAAATATTAACTACGTATTGAAAAATTCAACTTAATACCGATCGTAACTGCAAGAAATAATAACCATCTCACACATTGAAAATACACCAACATTAAAAACTATTATGTTTCTTTAAAATTAATATGTCCCTTTGATGTTCTTTATTGATATAACCACCTCGGCTAACTCACAATTCAATCTGGAATACAACATCAATAATATTTCTGCTCGGCGGCGATGAAGGAAAACATCGTGAGTAAACCTGCATGTGTCTAATTTCAACGAAATTGTGCCACATGTGAATCACCAATCTGCATTGGAGCAGCGTGGTAACATGTTCCTAATCTTTTCCTCAAAGGGAGACGTCTTAACCCAGCATTGGGAAATTTACAGGCTGTACATGTTTGTAGAATAAGCGATGATTAGATGATCTACTAGATAGACTACCAGTAAGTGATACAAATTTAAAACAAAGATCAATAGCATTACGATAATGCAATTATCCCGAGACATTTCCGAAGATATTCGACATTTGTCAATCCTACCGACTACGTTCTGAGCCGAGGTGCGATCTCATAGGAGACACCCTCAGGATAAACGTTGCTTTCGAGCTCCAAAAGGCGTAAAGTCAAGGCTGAGTCTAGTACCCAGGGCCAACAGCACAACTCCAACAACAACAACAACAGCCTGTAAATTCCCACTGCTGGGCTAAAGGCCTCCTCTCCCTTTGAGGAGAAGGTTTGGAACATATCCGTTCCAATGCGGGTTGGTGGAATACACATGTGGCAGATTTTTTATGAAATTTGTCACATGCAGGTTTCCTCACGATGTTTTCCTTCACCGCTGAGCACGAGATGAATTATAAAGGCAAATTAAGCACATGAATCAGCGGTGCTTGCCTGGGCTTGAACCCGCAATCATCGGTTAAGATGCACGCGTTCTAACGACTGAGCCATCTCGACTCTACAATAAGCACAACTCCACAATGATAAAAAAAGATGTCTATCATTCGGGTAACTGAGATTGTCGTCTTAATACCGAACGTCGGCGTAACTCGTTTGTTAAATAACTTAAATCACGTCGACGTAACAGACGAAAACTTTCTTTACACGATTGAGAAAAGCGTGAGGTCATCGGCGATAATACACACACATCGTGACAAGCTTTCTCGGGTGAAAGAGCGTAAGGCGTGGTGTATACGTCAAAATTTTATTTAACACATTGGCTGCGGTACGGGGCCTTTAAGACCACGTATGAAGACTATCGTAACTGGTACGGGGCTTATTAGATCCGTAACGATCAAGAAACTAAATGTGATGTGAATATTATTTCTTCAGTGCGGTAGCTGGTCAAAAAGACCCCGAATTAAGATCCACCATAATGATTTAATAAGTAGCATATTAATATATGTATCACTTTTCTGCATTCCTATGTATCAAATTAATGTTGGGGAGGCCCCCACGACATCGAAATGTATGTTTTTCTTAGCCGAATAGTAAGGGAGACACATACGAGGCCTATTAGACCTCGCTTTGCATTGAACGTGTGATAAAATATATGTTCTATAAATTCAATAATATTATAAAACATAGACCAATTTCTCAATGGAAATGTTGTCAGTGTTTTATTTCAGTTATATGATATTTTCGATTTATTTATTCCCGAAGATGCATCCCTCCACGTAAATTATTATCATCGTGCATTTGTATATGTGAGTATCACTCGTGTTTACAATATGTCTTAGTGTGCGTGAGACGACAAGTAGAGATAGCACAAAAATATAAATCAGATTATATTTATTAAGTTCATTTTATTAACAATTTAATAATTTAACGTGATCGATCCTTTGTGAGAGATTAGATCTGTACCCATCTTTGGTAACTCATGTTTTTTTTTTTTTAAATAGTAAATATGGGACAGCATCACATACATTACTCTGATCCCATGTAAGTAGCTAAAGCACTTGTGTTATGGAAAATCAGAAGTAACGAAGGTACCAAAAACACCCAGACACAAGACAACATAGAAAACTAATAAACATTCTACATCGACTCGACCGGGTATCAAACCCGGAATCTTAGAGTGGCGTGCCCATGAAAATAAGTGTACACACTCGACCCCGAGGTCGTGTTATTTTTTTATATGTGTTTTTACTGTCACTATGGTGTTTTGGCGTTCAATAAAGTTTCATTATTTATTATCTCTACACCATGATATTTGATAATAATAAATATTTGATTATGATTCTGAAATTATGATATTCTGACTGAGTTCCAGTATCAAAATGTATCATGGGGAAGAATAAATAATTTATTCTTGATAAAGGATAATTACTGTAAAGATTTTTAACGTATTATGTGTGGTAGGGTAACGCGAGCGTCATCGCCTTGAACTCAGACAATGAATAATTATAACGCGAAAGTATAATGTGTTCATGCGACACTGGGTTTCATACAATTAATATAAAATACATAAAAATATTTCATCTACTTTTTATTGCACTATAAATCATTTTATATATTACATAACAATGATTTACATTATATATTATACATATTCATTAAGATTTATCTATTACACAATAAACGAATTATATGAATTAAAAAATGGACAATTAATTACGTATAAAGTTAAATAAAAAATTCTTTTTTTTATTTATTTTTTTAATCAGTTGAGAAATACTGACAAATATAATCTTAGCACATTCATCAATACTGTCTTAAGATCTTAATTACGAGAAAAAGAAACCGAAACAGCAATAAATATACTATAATAATAAGTTATTGGAATGCTGTTTGGATGACTGATGATGATGAAGTTCGTGTGACCACAGGCACAAGGGACATAACATCTAGTTCTGAAGGTTGGTGGCGCATTGGTGATGTAAGTAATTTCGTCTATGGTGGTCACTACTTGCCATCATGTTTAAATTTTAATTCAAATACCTCATATGGCAATTTTTGAGTAAATTTTATAACCTTTTCATATCTACATTTTATCACTATTCACAAGAAATAAAAAATCTTTGTGTTAAAAAATTTTCTCATGTCTACCATACTTTCTCGTAATTATAATCAACGAAATTAATAATTGAGTCACAGTTATATAATTACAGACGACTCAGTAAAATTGGCATTGTTCTGTGTTCTTGCAATTATTATTAAAGTTATTGTCTACTGTCACGAACTGAATTATACAGTTCCTGTAACCGATTATATTAAATAGTAAAACAGCGTACATTCATTTAGCCACAGTCTCTCAAACTTTTTAGCGTAAGGTCCAGTCGGGCGATAAGTGATTCGACGTCAGTTATCTGCCTAAAACTACTTACGAATCTCAATATGTCATACAAAAATGCGCTTATTATTTGTATTGTAAAAATAGCACTAAATCAACATTATATCCTGTGTTCAGTAATATAAAACCTAATTTATTTTTAACCCATAATGCACTTGTATAAAGTTATAGATACAAAATTAGGTGTGTATATTTTTGTATTTTTATATTGATAATAAAGATTGTACCATAACATATTTTTATGTAGGTATATATATTCGTTTTACGATTAAAATGAAGTTCGCCTATAAATGTTCCACTCCTGGGCTTCCCCTTCTTTTGAAAATATTTGGAACTTATTCCATAACGCCGCATATAAAAATGTAATTAGCCAATCGAACTTTCGCTATTCGAACTCACGAAAGATTCAATCATAGTTATCGCTAATAATAATCTCTGAAGCTTTTATTTCTAACGCTTTTTATTCCAATTACATTCGTATATTTATATTTATTTATAATTAAATATACATAATCTATAATACTTTTACGATTATTTTTCAAAAACAATGGATCTATTAAGCACATCCTAAATGTTTACAATATATAAAGCAACATACAATTTGTCAGCATCATGTTTTGACCACGGAACCAGCGGAAAAACTTAACCCATCGGCCAATATTCATCCTTCATGGACAGCACCTCCTTTTTCATTACAATGCTATATGTTAGAGGGTAGTACGCGTGGTAGTATACTACAACAGTAATTAGCTGCTTAATTATGGTAGTATACTACCACGCGGTCACTATAGGTAGTGAATAGAACTCTATCTGTAATACATAAGTCTTTACCAAGCTAATTACTGCTTCTTGCTGTTCTGCAGATGCTTTCTAACAACTAGTTCTCTTATCTGCCTTCGTAAAGCATTTTATAAATTTAATTTTTAATATAGCAACACTTCAAATCATTATAATTTATTTGGACAGGTTCTTGAGAGCTACGTAACAAATAACTAAAAATAAACTTTGCTGTTCTTTATCGAATCCGTTTTCGTTAATAACAATATCTTATAAAATAAATTTACATATATAAACATACTATTTATAGCTTAGTATAATTTGGATGTTGTTTATTTGTATCTGTTATATTATAATGTGAAAGTTACCTGTTAGTCTGAGATTGCGTAATTCAAATAAATAAAACTTTTAATATTTAATGTTAAGAATTATATGTTAATAACTTTCTTAGCGAGTTTTAGATCCGCTATCCATTGCAACGGAAGAAATATTTTATACGAAATAATTCCAACTAGCGTCCCGCCGATTCATAGGTACAGGTATTAATTGTTTAAAAAGAAAATTATAAGACCTTTTAGTACTCAGGAATAACGTAAAATATTTATTAGAATTAGGTCGTATATTCCGGAGATTATACCCTTACATACAAATCAAATCAAATCAATATATGTATATTACAAATATATTTCATTATATAGGATATTGATTTTCTAAAATTTCTTTGAATAGTTTTAGTAAAGTCATTATTGTTCCCCATCCCCTTTTAACCCTTAAATCCCAATCCCAGTGAAAACTCAAAATATTTACATTTCGTACGTATAGAAGACGATTATAATGTTTAAAAGAAATTAATCAAATAGGCCTTTCGAGTTTCAAGGTGAATGACCTCGGTATATTATTGTTTGCTATTAAGAGTCATATATATTTGTACATGCTCACGCGCATATGATAAATGTAAATAGGTACATGTTGCACGAGTCGCACGAACGACTACCCACCTACTTTCACCCTTGAGATGCTGCTTGATGTATCGTATTAATTGATATTCATTATACGCGTATAGTACGACACAGATTAGATGTAGCATCGGCAAAATTATCCCAAATTATCAATATTTATTTCTCATGTGAATATGATCTTTACACAAACGTAATAACTTCTAATATTATATGACCTAATATATTCGTCAATTTGACAAGTCGATTTACATGCACTTGCTCTCTCGGGTTGAACTGACGCGAGAATCGATAGTGACGTATAGCGTCGAATGGCGCGATAGGGAGCTATTTCTATTGGTTGTGTAAATCGGCAGTAATCGGTTTTATTGAATTGGCCCGATGCTACATCTAAGCTGTGTCGTACTTCAGTTACTTAACTAGATTGAAGAAACGTCTTTAAATGAAAAAAAAACACTTACGGCATTTATTTTAATGAATTTGTTAATAGGCTTAATGTATTATGCCGTGTAGTTCCGGCAGAGTTTAACAGCCATTAAATTTTAGTTTCTAGGTTATTTTATTTGTTTAGGTATTTATTAAGTTCGTTCTGTATATAATGTCTAAATCAGGCGTGTAATAGAGGTTAAACGATTCATAATAAAAAAATGCACGGTGACAAAAGCTTATCGATTTTCTTTGTCATTTCGTTATTCTTTATAAATATATTTACGACGACCTCCGTAGTCGAATAGTGTGTACACCGTTCATGGGTACTTGACTCCGAGGTCCCAGGTTCGATACCCGACCGAGTGGAAAAGGTTCATTACTTATCTATGTTGTCTTGGATCTGGGTGTTTGTGGTACCGGAATTACTTCTGATTTTCAATAACACAAGTGCTTTAACTACTTACAATGGTTTCAGAGTAATGTATGCGATGTTTTCAAATATTTATTTATTTATGTAATTTAACAAAGAAATAACCAGATAACAATTATTCCCGAGATATCTTCCAGTCAAGTTGTTAAACATAGTTCACAAATATTCTGAATGAGGTTTGGCATCGGCAGTAACATATTAAAAGTCAGCCCGATCATTCTTTCACGCAGCTTACTCACTGCAATCTTAAATATGCTAGAAAAATTGGTTTTAATTATTGTATTGTCTGAAGATTGTTATTTCCTTTTTTATGTATTCTACTCATTTATGTATTCTAATTATACGAGTTATGATATAACAATTGAAGACTATTCGATTTTTAAACTGTTTAATTTTTTTTTTTTGAAAAAGCACGACGCAATTTTTGTGTTACATGTAGATAGGACTAATCCTAGAAATATATCAACACGTATTACTCGCTGTGTTACTAATTAATTACTCGTGCATTATTTCATTAGACTTGCTAAAAAAAGACGAAACGAATTATTACATTTGATAAGAAATTACATTTAACAAATTATAGAAATTTATATAACTAATTTAATTCAATTAAAGACGTCATTTAACAATTATAACTAAATAAAATTAAACATAATTAATATACAATTCTGTTTTATTTTAAAATACATTTATTATAAACAGTTATAATAACTAATATCAAATGTTAGACATCTTACATAATGTTATATCAGACTTAGTGAATGGTAAAAATATAAAATATAATCATTGAATGTAGATCATAATCTGTGTTAATAATTAACTTAGTATTCGCTGGAGAACTATAAATTACTGAAATTACACTTACTTACTGTATTACGTATGCAGAAGATAGTACAAAGACGGCAACTCTTAGTGCTTTCGACGCAATTTTTTTTTAAGTATTGTTATTTGAAAGTATTTTGGAAGAGGGTAAAAGATATATTACTTAATGAAACAAGCAATATACAGTCATTTATTTACAATATTAGAGATATATAAATATAATAACGGAATAGAACACGATTTTGTACATAGTGAAACGATCTAAAATTATTTATTATGTTTTCGCGCCAGATTGTTTTTTTTTTCTTTTAATCGAACTGAAGTAGAATAAAATAATGCCATTTTATTAAAAATTAAATTAAATATAGAACGTGTTGTTATCAAAACAATTAAGAATAAAAAGTATGTATAACACGTAATAGATATGTATATATGTTTTAGATATATATGAAATGTTTTAGAAAGTTTTTATTAGTTATTTATTTGTCATGTTTGCATTAACGACTGTAATAAATCTTAGAGAATAGAGTAATATATTATCATTTCATCACTATTTTTTTAAATTATAATTAATCGAAGATTTTTAACTAACTAAATGATTAATTAATATATTACAATTATACATTTTCATAATTTTGTTTATTGTGAATATATGTAAATAAGCATAAGTTTGACCCATTTGTTTGGGTTGGGTGCTAATGTTTTATTCGATTTTAGTGCGGCCTTCTTAAAACAAACTCTTTGGTTACACTACGACACTTAAATTGACAGTCTCCCTCCTACTAGACCTGTTTTTAACAATTGCATAAGGGCTTTTTGACTTAAATCATTATTCAAAATTAAAGATTTTATTAATTATCTGTTCATATTAAAAAAAGGCACATAATACACAACAAAAATGGCTATGTTATCGTAATAAATGTCAGCAAGCGTTTTTATTTCGTAATTTATTTAAATCAATTGAATTGATTACGTCATTCGTGCAATAAAACGTAAAAGGGCTTAACAAAACCACAGTCACGGTATAATCAAGGAAGTATCGAATACCGCAGGATTCGTTGACACGTAAGTTTGCGTAACCGGGGAACCGAACACCGTTCAGTTACGTAATCGTGTACTATTTTTATGGTAAAACATGTTAGGTAAATGATTCAATGATGTTTTCTACGCGGATATTACGAAGGGAAAATAGTTAAGCAAAGTTTATTTAAAACTTGAATTAAAATATAAATGTGTTAAGGAAGAGCGACTTCTTCTGGCACGGGAGCTCACGGCACTCAAAAGAAGAAATCAACCTTTGAGATTTTATTGTACTGTCTTGGTTATTGATGAAATAAACATTTATTTATTTATTATTTATTATAACTAGCGACCCGCCCAGCCTCGCACAATTTATCGTAATTTCCGGAGATTACCCCTACAAGCAATATATTTTATAATATATTTTACCTCTTTCATGATCATATGTGTACATTATTTTGATAGATAGAGAAAAAAAAGTCTAATGACACTGTGTAAAGACAAATTTCTTTTTTTTTTATTATAGACGGTCAGTGACTCTATCCACAGAGTATCTAATTTAAAATTATTTACATATTTTACAATACTTTAAATGAACAATAAAACATCCCTCCTAAGGCAAGGCATTATTATTGAAACGAATTCAATAATAATCCACATACATACAATGATATGATTAATAATCAGAGAATTAATTAATAAATAAATAATTTAGATTTAATTAGTAGATTAATGTAATTATATAACAGTGAGGGTTTGATTCAGAAATGTTTGAACACATTTTCATTTAATGTAATAAATTAAAATGAAAAAAAGATACAATAATATAAATAGTATGTTGAAATACAAACAATGTAAAAATAGGTTTGAAAGGTGAGTGAGCCAGTGTAACTACAGGCACAAGAGACATAACATCTTAGTTCCCAAGGTTGGTGGCACATGACGATGTAAGGAATAGTTAATATTTCTTACAGCGTCATTGTCTATGGGTGATGGTGACCACTTACCATCAGGTGGCCCACATGTCGTCCACCAATTTATACCATAAAAAAGCCTCATAAATAGGAAACTATCTGTTGCAGAGTAACATGAGATTGAGTGTAGCAGTGATTTGTCAAAAATGACATATTTTAAAAGCATTATACTAAAGACAAGCATTAAATGATTATGATTGAAGTGTGTCGTTATGAGTACAATACAGAAAACGCTGTTACCTAACATTATGCTAAGAGAATCCCACACGGGCTTATCCGATACTTGTTACACGATCGTGTAATGATTTCTAATAGCATTTGACGAGTAAACGTGTATTATTTAACCGATGTCAATAAAGGAAGTTTATCAATTCGATTTTTATATTTGTTACCTCAGATCTTTTTAATTTATAAACCGATATCGAATATTATTTTTGTTCAAACTAATTAATTTGCAGTAAATAAGCTTATTATACTTTGTGAGGTTGTTTATTTTTTTATGGTATAGGTTGGCGGACGAGAATATGGGCCACCTGTTGGTAAGTGGTCACCATCACTCATAGACGATGAAATATTAACAATTCCTTACATCGTCAATGTGCCAACAACCTTGGGAACTAAAATGTTATGTCCCTTGTGCCTGTAGTTACACTGGCTCACTCACCCTTCAAACCGGAACACAACAATACTGAGTACTGTTATTTGGCGGAAGAATAACTGATGATTGGGTGGTACCTACCCAGACGGGCTAGAACAAAGAATTAATTTTAATTGGTTTGCAGTCAAACTACAAATAACTGTGAGTGTGATTACTGCCACAGACTGATAATTAAATAATTTAGAATACGTACATACAAGTCTCTTAACTTTAATCAAAATACACAACAAATACACAATTAAAATTTCAATATTTAGTCCAAATCAATAGTTCTCGGAATGATTGAGAATTCCATTCGATATTACATCGTCGCGTGTAAATCATTCCTCTAACCTAATAAGTTTCGATTAAAGTGCTAATCATTCAGTCATTAAAATCACACATGCTATTTAATGAATAAAAGAAATTGATATCTTCACCATTTTCATGATGAAACAAATATTCTCGGAAAATCCTTCGTTATTATTGTCTATTATTAATAACGATGTTTAGTAGAATCAACCTGAAAATGTGCCACATTTGACCAACGGCTTCTTCTCCACTTCGAGAAGATTCTTCGGAGCTTATTCCGACAGCTGCTTCAACGTAGCTTGAAATTCCCATGCAGATTGATAAACACAAACATCCATATCCTATGGAAATATGACTATGGAAATATTACTTACTATAAAACGTTAATTCATGCATGAAAAAAATATATTGGTATATAATTGAATAAAAAAAGAAAAAGCAGTTAGAATAGTTCGTCATACATTTTATAAAACCGTACAGACATACATAGAATTTAAATGGAGCTCCGGTTTCATCGGAGAAAAAAGTTTACTGTAAAAAGTTTTTACTCGAACGCTGACAATAAAATGAGTTTTGAATACCTATCAATGAAACTTGCACACAGATTGAATGAAGTGTGTACTTTAAACGGACTTGTAAATTCCAAACTGTCACTGATTCGTAAACATAACGTAAGCTAACATAATGAGCGAGAAAGCAAAACTTTCATCGTTTTACGGAAACCGGACTTATTCTCATTCAACTCGCGTACATCTCATCTTTGTTTCCAAACGATTAGAAAATCGACACTGTATCTTGCATCGTTGCATTTGAAGCAGTTTAGAATTTACTTGTGAGATCATCTGACAAGTTTCGTTAGAGTTAATAACTCAAATTAATTAATAGTTAAAATTATTGTCTATGGCATTATTTATCTTTTCTGGCCCTAGCTTATAGATTTGTTTAGGGTAGGTACAGTCGGGGTAAGAAAAGGTTCGTCACCTTAAGATCTATTTTGGTGTGCTCAGTATGACCGATAATTTGCTTAAGAATGACATATTGCGTCGCAATGATTTGATGTTTAGATTCAAAAGGTACTAAGAGTTTAAGACTTGATAAAGGAATGAATTTGAAAACTGACGAAGGTTTTCTTACTCTGACTGTACATGTCAATTTCAACATGACTGGAGTATTAATACACGATCAAGACTACGAGCAGTGTGATAATAAATTAACTTAACCCATTTTATTAATATTTATTTCTATTTTAATGATTATTTCTCTATTAACTATATTCCGATATCTATTGGCAAAACGACGTGATCTTATACTGTAAAGATTGATCCTATACCTACTGTACCGAGTATTACCAATGCACTGTGAATCCATATAAACCTATTTCATTTGGAATCTATCAATCTTTTGCTTACAATTAATATCTTACGTTAGAAAATATATAATTTGTCATAAAATATTTGATGGAACTATAATAGTTCTATTAATTATTTTATAATCAAATAATATGTCTTTTCTACTGGTAGGTATGTGTAGGAAATCGAACTAGGAAATGGGCTACCTGATAGTGAAGGATCACTAACGCCCATACATATTCGCTCTGTAAGAATACTAACCAATACTACAAACATAGCCAAGGAGCTACTAAAATTGAGATTTATGATTTTATATTATCGTCTTCGACCCGCGAAATTTTGATTTTAATATCTTAATGATTCTAACTTGACTTACAAATCTTTTAGGGTTATAACTACTTATTAGAGAAAAATAAGTAAGAAATGCTAAGATTATTTCCCTATGTAATTATGATATAGTCTTCCCAAAAATGTATATATAGCAAATGCATATTACCATAGCTAACGGCTACCATATGTGACTTTGAAATAACAGTGAAACATGTGTAAACGTAATTTGTATCCAAATATTTACAATATTAAATAAGAATTTTTAATCCATGAACCATTCTTTCACTCTTACGTAATCATATGACCTTTAAAACAAAAAGTAAAGTCCAAACGAAATCAAAAGCGACCGGAACGCCTACTTGCGAGCGCGTCGTGAAAGTGCCCCGCCGCGAGACAGATCGGCGCATTCTACCGCATAACACATCCTGTACGTGAATTTTTTAACCGGTACTCAAATTACCATAGACAGTTACGTAAACTTATTAACACATGGCTTTCATTTATAGATGTCAAAGTAAAACATAGCGATCTAGCTTGCCTATAAGGCGGGACTTTTCGACACCCTTAAGTTGTTGGTTATGCTACTAAACTTTTTTGTAAGGGAGTTGAACAAAGCAAATAATAGTGCTCTTTTGAAAATGGACGACAATATGCCTCCTGCCGACTACTCTCTGCTTAGAATGGATATGACCGAAACCGGTCAGGCGAAAATAAAATAAAAAAAAAAACAAATTGTAAAAAAATATCTCATATATAAATTTAGAAGTCTGGAAAAGCAAATTAAAAAAAATTACAGTTAAAATGTTGTTCGTTGCTAATACAAGATTTTACTTCGATAATCACAGAAACAGTTCATATAAAAATAAAGTATGTTAGATCTCATCTCTCTGCGCCCGCGCATACTAAAGAATGCACTTTCGTGCTACTGATGCGTCACGGACAGACAAATGTTCTCCGTGAATTGTGAGAAAACAGCTTCGTCATCTCACATTCTGTTACAGTCCAGCAAGAACAAATATAAGATCGTAATGTTAAGATAATACTAAAGAATTTATTGTACTTACAAATTACAGATCAATAAATACATAATGATTTTTTTTTAATTATGTTAACGAAGCTTTTTGGTAGGTCTTTGTGAAATCTCGTCTGAGTAGGTACCACCTACACATTGTATATTCTACTGTCAAACAGTAATACTTAGGATTGCTGTGTTTGGGTTTGATATAACATGTCAGTTCTTAAAGTGCAGGTGCATTGGTGATGTAAAATTTTGTAAAAAAATCTTACGATTCTTGTATCTATGGACAGTGGTGACCACTTACTATTAAGTGGCCCATTTGCTAGACTGTCTTATTACCTATACTCGATAAAAAAACTCTTAGTGAAATAAATAAAATATCAACATTAAATTAACTTTCATTAACTGATATGATTGTATTTTTTTGATGTTGAAAAAGAGTAACTACTGAGTTTCTTGCCGGTTCTTCTCGGTAGAATCTACTTTCCGAACCGGTGGTAGCTTCACTTAATTGTTAAATGACGATTCAGAAGTGCTTGTAAAAGCCTACTTGAATAAAGTTTATTTTGATTTTGATTTTTGATTAAAACTTGTTACTCAATTAATTACAATAACTTCCTACTATAACTAATTTAATTGAAGTCTGTGTTAAGAATACTTCTTTTAAAATAATTAATAATAATTTATATACATTACTTATTAAACGACATTTCATATAAAAATGTTAATCATTTGTTATATTTTTATCTTCATCTCTATTAAGTTAGTCCTTTATGTGATTTGGTTGTATTTGAGAAAATAAAGACATCAAATTCCACTTATGCTAATATTTTTTTCTTTTTGTTTTCAGATAGAAAATGACTTCGACAGAAACAGACAGCCACCGCTAGGTCCTACTGGTTTCAACGATCATCAAACGAGATATGGGATATCACCATCATTACAGAACTTCCAAGGGCAGCCTAATATACTGAGCAGTCCAGCACCTCCAATTCAGTTCCCTCAGCCAATCTTTCAACAACAGCCGTATGTTCCGCAGTTCAACAATTTACTGCCAGCTCAAAACATTCCAAGCAATGCTCCCGTACAAAACAACAATGGATTTCAATATAACCAACCTACAAATGTAAATCCAATAAATAATTTGGGTCAAATTCAACAGCATCAAAATATACCACAACCGATACCTACTTTGTCGGCATTTCAAAATAATGGTCTTCCGTTAACGCAAACCGCTCCACAAACATTCAATCCGAATCAAAATATTCATAGTCAAATTTCTATAGCCCAGCAGAGACCTACGCAGGCTGCATTTTTACCATCTCTGAATAATGCTAATAATCCAGCTTTTAGCGCACCCAACCCCATTACTATTCAAGCCGCACCTAATCTAGCCCCGCAAAATTTGAACAATCAACAAATTCCTTTCCAATCAATAAGCCAATCACCATTATATAATAATAACAATAATGGACAATCCGTATCACAATTAAGGGATTACTATGAACAACAATCAAAAGAAAATCTAGAAAAATTAAAAGAACTTCAAGAAAGACAAAGGATTATTCAGAAACATCAAGAGTTTGTTCAGAAACAACAACAAAAGCAGCAAGAAAAGGTGGAAAAATTACACGAAGAATTTGTCAGTAAACAAGCTACAAAATCAATACCAAGTTATACGACAACAGAAAATTATGAAGAATACTTCAAACGCAATCAAGAAAAACGAAGACCGCTACTGCCTCATGAGACAGATTTATTCAGGAAAGCTGTTGAACAATATGAAAAGGAGCACCCAACTACAACGACGTCTACGACTACGACCACAACAACTACAACAACAACAGCGCGACCCACTACGAGGTATAGAACTCGATCACCGACCCGAACCAGGGCTCCACCTCAAGACAGAAACAAACAAAAGCTTTATAATGAAATTAAGAATTTACTGGAAGAAAGTGATACTAAAGGTTTTGATGATAACTTAAGAGCAAAAAGCGTAGCTTTACTTCAGAAGCCAGATATACTAAAACAGCTTAAAGTGGCTTTAGCCGAAAATCCTGAAGATTTTAATGAAAAAAATTTCACATCTCGGGAAATTTCTTTAAACGGCCAAAAGTTTGAAGTTATAAGAACAACTAACCCGAATCTGATTCCAAAAGGTGCTATAGCCGCTGACAGTCCGGATTTAGGTAAGCTGATATCAGCTACCCAAGAACCACAAAAAGAAAGTCGCATCTCTTTTGACGATTTAACAAAAGGTGTATTGCCGCCTGGAGCTAATTTCGAACTTATAAAACAAGCAGACAACGGTAAGTTGGAAGAAGTTTCCAAAATACCAAATTCGCTACAAAATAAAAAGAAAGTTACTTTCGTATTTCTGGAGGAACAAGATGATGGGACATTCAAAGTGAAAGGTGTGAAGGCAAACGGGCAACAAACCGAAGAAGGGCCTGAGGTTGAGGATATTTTGAATAAGATAAAGAAGGGTGAAATACAACTACCGGGACCAACCAAAATAAGTAACAATATTTACACTTCGAGCACGCAAAGCCCTACTATCGCAACAACCGAATATATAGCCGAATCATCGCATCACCCATCAAGCTACACCAGTTTCGTAACAACGTCGAATTACGGTAATTCCGGGCATACTAACCCAATACAAACAACACCAGCGCCCACTTATCGTAACTCTATTGCGTCATCAACAAGAACTACTCCTGTGACGCAAACATATGCGCCTACAACCCGAACGACAACCAGCGAAAGATATGTTATCAAATCTTCGACTCCAAATTACATAAAAAACAGACACAGCCATCACCAAGCATCAAGAAGTCACGTGCCCAGTACAACTGCTATAAATACAACTCCGGCTTATAGGACGACGCCTCAAGATATTGTCGTAATCGGATCAAGCGCCGCTCCAACTTACGAAGAGTCCACTGTAAACTTGAACTATGAAAAGAGCGATACACCTGACCTCGTGGATATTCTGAAAGAAAATGGTCTGTTCGCAACAGCCAAATATTTGAAACAATCTGGCTTGGATGCGATACTAAATGAAACAGGACCTTACACAATTTTCGCCCCAACCGATAAAGCTTTTAGGACTCTATTAGTTCAACTCGGTGGGCCTGATAGGGCAGAAGAGAAGTTCCGTGACAATCCTAGATTATTGAGTGGAGTAAGTAAAGCATACCAATAATTTTTCTCATCGACTTCTTCACTACTAAATCTTTATTGTATTCTATTTATTTTCTATATTGTACAACATTAAGATATACATTTTAATAATGATACCTCATGTTTAATTTCATTATAAAAAAATATAAAATAGAAAATTAACGATTGATATCTTCATCAGTTGCTGCTCCATCACGTTATCCCCGGCGCGTTCGACATCGGCTCGCTCCAAGACGAAATGACAGGCGTCTCCCTTGCCGGCACGCAACTCCGGGTGAATCAGTACGACATGCATGACGTCGAATGGAACGAAGTACGAGTGACGACTATCAACGGGGCTCGAGTCCTTGACGATAAGAAGGACATACATATACCACAGGTAAACTATACAACTATACTACCATCAATAATAATTTGACGACTTTTCAAAAAAATTGTATCAATAGATTATTATTCTCACTTATTTAAATATGTTATTGATGGTCATCGCCTTTACTTTCCAGGGCATTGCCCACGCAGTGGACCGGGTGATGTTCCCGCTGCCGGTCGGAGATCTCGTACAGACCTTGCAAGCGGACCGGGATCGACGCTTCACGACCTTCCTGAAAGCTATATACGCCAGCGGCTTCGCGGAGACTTTAGCCGGTAAGAACGAAAAAATCAAGAAATCGTGGTTTTAGAAAATGTAATGGTATTATCATGTTTGACTGTACGATTGGAGTGAGGAGGATGTATGGTTGTTGTGATAATAATACAACTATTTGGACAACAACCTTATATTCTCTAAGACGTCCACCAACGGGCAATCAGCTGATGTGTTGGCTAAAGTCGGGCGTGACGTTTCCAGAGAGCAAGACGTACACGGTGTTCGCGCCGACGGACGCGGCGTTCGCGCGGCTGGCGGTGGCCGAGCTGGCGCGCGTGGGCGACCGCGCGGGCGCGCGCGCGCTGGTGGCGCGACACGTGCTGCCCGGCACGCTGTACAGCGCCGGCATGCGCTACTACCAGCTGCGCAACTCCATGGAGGACGCCAAGCCGCTCACGCTGCAGAAGAGCTCCGGTGAGCTGTCTTATTGACTAACTAACTTAATACCATCGTACCTCGAAAGACTGACACATAAAGTACGATAGTAGCATTTTATTACAATAGGCCATTTGACTGGTTTTTAAAATCCATTTTATAATATTTAGTAGAGGTTAAGGAACCCAGTAAAAGTTGATTTTTTTATTTCTAGTACATATTTGCCTAAAAATATCATATTAAATATTCCATATTTAAATAACGCGCTAAAACGCTACTTGGACAATATGGCGCTGCAATGGAGTCGGTGACGTCACTTTGCTGTATTTTAATCTGTGGTACATATAGTAGAAAATCAAGGTATACAACAAAGTGACTTCATCATAAGCCCGGCCAATCAGGAACGTTTTGTGTCACGTGACAAACGTTTGAAAAAATGCATTTTTATTTATTGATTTTTGAATTAATTAAGTATTATTTTCAAGTTTCGTTAGCAAATAACCATTTATAAACTTATAATATACACTGATTACAATAATTCACAATTTATTTTTCGCATTGTCAAATAGCCATGCACATGCAGCACAAAATCGTAATTCAAATGATATACTGTTACGTGGAACCTTTGTTGTTATACAGCCTATATGTACCTAAACTTTTAGTATAACATATTTATATGTTAGTACTGCTACGATAACTAAACATGTAACTATGGTCTCCATTATCCTTATGTAATACTACATAGTATTACATAAGGATAATGGATTATTAGAGATTTTTTTTATAAAAACAATTTACCCGCAGGTCGCATCAAAGTGAACAACGCCCAAGTCATAACCCACAACATCCCGGCGACCAACGGCGTCATCCACGCCGTGGATGCGCTGCTATAGACGACGTCCCGCCAAACTAGACTAGGACACATTACGGAGCTACACATTCAAATAAAGTCAAAAATCTTCATCCTAACAATTCAAGAAACAGGCTCCAAGATTGTTAAGAATCTAAATTAATAGTATTGTCGCTATTTTGTCTTTTCTATATATTTATATCGATTGCCCACGAGTGGGACGATTATATATTATGTATCCAATATTTTAATTTTATATAATAACAATATCTGTCTAAGTTTTATGACTTATTTCCGTGTAGCGGCTGTAAAGCCACAATTAAAAATTAAGACTGTAAATATAAACTAGAATAAGATGTTAATTTATGCAGTTAACTTTTTTTGTAAATAAATTTTTATCAATATTATGGGTTTTTGATTCAAAATAAAAAACTAAATATTAAATACTTATATTTAAATTAAGTTATTACACACACACTCATCTCAGTACAATTTTATAACGTCGTGTGATCATAGGCCAGAGGTCCCTCAAGATCTAGTCCATTTAAAAAAATACTGAATACACATGTAGTAAATTGTTAAAATAAGTTTTACCTAAAGCAATATGCGAAAACAATCCATAATAAAACAACCATCGATTTTCTCCAACTGTCTTACAAAAAAAAAAATCCAATAAAAAATTACACATTAACAATTTCAAGTGGAATTTATTCAAATTTAAACTATATAATTCGAGTTTGTTCAAATTACGTTAATAATTGCATAGATTAAAAAAAAAATTGCTCGAATTAAAATTAATTTGTGACATTAATGGCAACACTAGAAACACTATCCCCTATTCAAGTTGGACTTGGACACTGAATCTATCACGACCGGAAGTTACATTTAGCGAGCATCAGCTTCAAGTGTGCGATTTCGTCATCTTTTGCCGCTAGCTCCTCTTTCAGTAGACGTATTGTATCGTCCTTGTTTTCAGAGAGGGTGCTGAGTTCTTCAAGGAGTTGCGTCGTGTCTAACCGCTTGTTCGGTCGCCTCTGGATCAGCTTGCCGATGATGTGAGCTATCTTTGGGTAGTTCGCGGTTAGGTTCGCCGGAATCTGCCCCTTCCGAAGGCCCGTTATAGTTTTCACACGCTCCATGTCTGTGCCGAACGGCTCCACCATCTCCAGAAGTATGATGCCCAGGGAATACATGTCGCTCTGAAAACGTTTAAGCAAGTGATTCATTAATTATTATAGAAAGCTATAAATATATTTTTGTTTTAATTTGTAAAACGAGCAGAGATGGCCCAGTGGTTAGAACGCGTGGATATTAACCGATGATTACGGGTTCAAACCCAGGCAAGTATCACTATATGTATATATGTGCTTAATTTGTGTTTATAATTCATCTCGTGCTCGGCGGTGAAGGAAAACATCGTGAGGAAACCTGCATGTGTCTAATTTCATTGAAATTCTGCCACATGTGCATTCCACCAACCCGCATTGAAACAGCGTGGTGGAAAATGTTCCAAACCCTCTCCTTAATGGAAGAGGAGGCCTTATCTCAGCAGTATCTTAAAAAAAACTGTTGCTGAATAATGAATTATTTCTTTAATAATTTAAAACAAGTTTATAATTATTTTTATGCAGAAACATAAAAGTTGTGCTTAAAACATGGCAACATTAGTCACTAGAACTCAAAGAATATATTTTTCTATATAGCGAAGCATGACTGTAATTTTCCAATCTAGTCTCAGTTTTTGAATGTTTGACAACAAATTAATGAATTTTCAATCTTAATATATCGTGAATAAATGTGATATTGAGAATATCTTACCTTAGGATTGCATTGCCCCTCTAGTTGTTCCGGCGCAGCGTACAAATGCGTACCGAGGGCCAATCCGCTGTGAGATTGCTGCAACGGACAAGCCAAGCCGAAATCGCCTAGCTGCACGAGTAGCCCATTTTCACTCTGAGCCACGAACACATTACTGGGCTTTACGTCGTGATGGATAATCCCCTTCGAATGAATATAATGCAGTCCCCGGACCAGCTGAGTGAACATGTCAACCAGGACACGAGTCCACGCCACGTTGGAATCAGAAAAAGTGGAGTCGTAGCAGTTGGAATCAGTCGAGTCACTGTGTTGCAGGGTTAGATCTTCGGAGTTTTTCCTCGAGAGCATCATATGGTTATTGCGCTCGTCTAGCCACTGCTTAAGGGTTTGTTGACAGTAAGTCATTTGTATATACAGGGTGGCCCATTTCAAGTTAACTCGTGAACAGTTTTCGTATTCTTTGCCCGACATAAGTTTGCACACAGCGTTCTGCTCCGCTGAACTCGAGTCTTCCTCGTCGTCCAACTCTTCATCAGAAGATACGGAATTGTCCAAAGTATTCGATCTCTCAAATGATATTATGAAGTCAGACTGGCTATAGTGCTTGGTTAATTCTTTAGAATTGTACGTTTTAAATGATTTCATGATGTCAGGATAAACAGAAGAATCTTTGTTAGATCCCATTGAGAAATCATCATGATCAGTGTCCATTTTAAATGTCTTTTTCTTCTTAACTTTCGATTCTATCATCGGTTCCAGCCACGCGGCCTTATAATTGACTATGTTCGTGTGATTTAAGCTGGCGATTGTTTTCACTTCAGCCAAATGCGTCATTATGGAATTAACGTCCGATGATTTGATAAAAACTTTTTTCACAGCGTATTCGACGCCATCTAACCTATGTCGCGCTTTGAACACGCTACCGAAACCCCCACCCGCTATAAAGTATAGCTCTTCAAACTCCTTGTGGTATCGCGACCACTCCAGAGCCGAACTAGTGATGGGCCACGACACTGGGAGTGGAATCGGTATTTCTGAACCACTGGCGACTGTGACGAGCTGGTAAAGAGCTCTCTGATACTGACTTCTCATCACTTCGAACTCTCCCATCGAATATGAGTTATCAATTAAATTCATACTGTGAAGTTTCTCACAAATTGTGTTGTACAGTTGGTTGGCTCTGTTGAGGTCCTTTTCGAGGAGCGAACATAACTGCTTAACCAAAGACTGTACGAGTAAGCTGATGGGCGTTGTTGCTGTGGAGTTGATGACTTCGATGTGTTGCATGCTCTGCTGCAAGATGGAATCATGGTGACTATTGCGAGCAATACCTGGAAATTAAAAAATAAATCTATATGTTAAGTGTTCTAATTTTTTTTATATGTTCATTCATATCTAATCAATTATGATATATTCATTTAGTGGTAGGGCTGTGATAGGGCTCATCATTTATTGTACCACCGAACCGAAATACTAGTTATATTCCGTTTTGAAGATGAGATACTATAAGTATAGGTACAAGGGTTATACAAAGCATTTTAGTTCCCAATTCAATCAATAATCATAAAATTCTCTCAATGAGTTCAATTTACCTTTATAGTAAAGTAGTTTCATGTCAAACGATTCAGAAATATAATCGTAAATGTAAAAATGTAACGAAAAAATATTATCGAAAATATCATTTACATATATTTTAAAAACGATCTGTAGAAATACTGAAAAGGTAAAACTTGATTCAATTTAAAAGGGAAATCTCCGGAAATAATAATTCAATTATTGTTCTTACTGGTTGAAATACAATACACCTGAGTTTCTTTTAGATATAAATTTATATCGGATCGCGGGTTGTTTTTGATTTCGCTAGTTTAGTATCTAAGTCAGTGATATTCTAATAATCAGATATGTTATATACATACTAAACAACAGAAAAAAGTGTGCCGCGCCGGGGACCGTTTATTTTAGTTTATTTTTACATTTCGTTAAAAGTAAAAAGGATAGCTTGATAAAAACAATAAGTAAAAGGGATAACTAGATGTTTTAATTACGCAAAACGTATTACTACGTAATTATAATGAATTATAAAGTATTACTACGTAAAATAACTAAAGGCAAACGTCCCAATTAGGACGTTTTCTAGTCTTCACTTTTTGCGCGTTAATAACATAATTGATCTAAGTACAAGGAAGCCTACAGCAATTATATTATTATTAATCACACATCTTAGCTTACTTTTAACGCACCTTACCTTTAAGAGTTATACCTTTTTTATATTTATAAGGAATGTTTTAAAAATTAAATATTGTAGGTATAATTTATTATGTACTTACAACAAATTTTATTATTCTGATAAATCATATTAATATTATACAAATATACACACGAACACACAAACGATTCTAATAACGAATTAGTTTAAAGATTCCGATTTTATTAGGATGTTTATCATAATATTTTATCATCACCAGTGATATTAGACATTTTCTGTATACAAACAACAACAATGAACAAAAAGTAATGAAAAAAATTCACTGCCACAGATAATTCTGGAATATCAAATGTGGTCAGTGGTTTGTTTGTAGTTACATATTTATAATCATCGAATTGTTGAAACATTTCCTCATTTAAGTTTAATAAGTAGCATTATTTTAGTCACGTAATTTACGAAATTTTGTTAATATAATGTATTGTCATGAGAGCTAAATTTTGTGAAGAAACTGAATTGGTTTTAATCAAGTTTAATAAAAATAAATTATACCGTTTAATGAAGACAATTGACACAATAATCCTGGTTACACAATGTATTTGGCATATGTACACAAGAGAACATATATATAGTTATATACTATACAGCCGAAAAATATTACAAGATTTGATTCCTATATATATTGATTGAATTAAATCATATTAAAATGTTATGATATTGTCTGGAATTAAAAATATAAGGCTAATTAATGCTAATATTATAAATGCGAAATTAACTTCGCATTACATCTTCACTTTTAAGCAGATGAGGTAATACTTAAACTGTTATTAGGAATTGTGTAATTCGACGTGTATCCGTTAGGAGGTGATAGCCACGTACCAACCAGTCTCTTCTTCTCTTCAATCATGTTCTCTAGCTTTTTTCAAAATTTGTCAAAAATGCCACTACAAAAATTGCGAGTGATAACTCAAAAATGGTTCACTTTTGGATGATGCATATGGGGGTTTAAATTATTGCAAATAGTCACCCCTTTCACCTCCTAACCGGATATACGTCGAATTACCAATAACCCTGTATATATATGTATGTAAATTAAAAATAGGCTCACAAAAGTATATCCAATCTAATCAGAGGAGGATTACATACATTGCCAATAAATACCTCGGAACCCAAGACAACTGAACACAGGCTTATTCAACTGCGAAACCGTAACATAATAACACTATGAATTGATTTTTGCCAGTAGAATATACAAATGGGTATCTAAACATACCCCGTTGGGTTTGCAGACCTACCGTCAAGTAAAATTAGTCTTAATGATTCTATTGGATTTATAAAGAAACATTTTGAACATTGGTAAAGGACTATTTCGATTTTAGAAAATTAGAAGTAATACTATTATTGTATTACACATTTGTTAGAATTATTTCTTTACACATTGTATATTTATAATTTAATTCAATTCTTGGTTTAATGACTTTTAGTTGTGCTGACAGGGCACATATTATTTCGCCAATGTCACGTAGGATGGAGAAGACACGAAAGAGACTGATTGGTACGGTTGAGGAAATTAAATTTAACAATTAAATTTTGAATACTAGCATTGTAGTATAAATTCCCTTTTTAATTTTTAACCTAGAACAACACAAACTATGTATACTAAAATGTAGCACTCAATTGGACTATTCACAACTTAATTTTATTACATTTAATATATTTACATATATAAGAACAAAATGGACTAAACACAAACGTCAACAAACATTCAACATTTATAGGGCGAGGGACTATAGGAAGGAGAACGTCGAAAATGGGATGAAATTTAGGACAAAGGAACAGGATATGGGTTGCGGGACCTTCGTCTAGGCCACATTCACACAGCGAGAGATCACGAACTCTTATCTTTGTTAGATGGACAGGTCTGCAAGAATGGCCGAGTCGTAAACGACATATAGTGGAAATGATAAAACGATCAGCGTGCCTGTGAAATGAAAACCAAGGACGCCGGAATTTTAAGTTGTAACGCCGAATAATAATTACCCTTAACCGATTTTGATGAAATCCAAAAAGAGTTCTAGGATTGATGCAATTTAACTTTCGCAAGAGTGAGCAAATATCTAGCGGAATTGACAAAATGCTCCGATGAACCAAATTTTATAGCAGATTTAGCATATGAGTCAGCCATGTCATTTCCAATAATACCTAAATGACTTGGAATCCAGACAAGCAAAACCTGTAGACCCTGTTGATGACAGGACAACAGGGCCTCTCTGACCTTTAAAAACGACAGAAAATTTGCTACAAAAATGATTTTCTTTAATGGCCTACAGACAACTTAAGGAGTCACATAAAATAATTGACTGTGGTATATTGTGTATCTGGGCGTACTTAATAGCTTCCAGTAAAGCAATAGCCTCACCAGAAAATACAGCAGTTTCAGGGGGCATTTAAATAGAAGGGCTATTTTATATTTAGGTATCCAACAAGCTGCGCCAACGCATCCGATTGGTGAGAGTTTAGAGGCATCAGTATATATAGCGAGGTGATTTGGTCAATTTTGATGAAAACATATTTGACCAATTTCAACTTTCGACTGCAGTATCAGAAGAACCTTTCATGAGACCGAGGTTTGTGATTATAAGAGGATTAAATAAAAGAGTCTTAAAGGAGGTGGCAAAAAAGAGGTTAGAAGGAAAATTTGTAAGGGGATGAGGAAGGTATATTTAAGAAAACTGTTTAATAGGAATGAGGATTTAGGACTGTCTGGGTTGCAAAGGTGGGATAATTTGTTTAAACTGGGCAAAAGAGTTCAGTGATCAAAGTTCAGTGATCTTAGCCAAAGTTGATGATAGGTCTGTATGAGTTGCAATCTGAAGGATTCTTACCCAGTTTAAGAATCGGGATAACAATTGTGTCTTCCAAGGTTGCGGGACAATTCCTTTTATAAAAACCGAGTTAATTATATTTAAAAAACAATTGTAGCTTTATCGTTTAATTTAGAAATAAAAGAGTAAAGAACGCCGTCTTCCCCAGGAGTAGAATAAGATAAACCATTTAACGCACATTGAAGCTCAGAAAAAGAAAAGGAGGCATCCATTTCATCCAAAGTAGATCGATCATGGAATCAACAGACTCAGCATATGCAGACCAGTTAACATTTTTTAATTTATATTTGAATAAGGAATTTGGATGGATATGGGGAATAGACCGGTGATTTAAAGAAAGGAGTATAGAAAAGTGGTTACTGCCAAAAGAGGATGGGAGGACATTCCAGGATATTTGAGAAGCGAGGACTGGAGAGGATAAGGATAAGTCTACAGCGGAATTTGGGTTTTAGTTAGGTTAACTCAACCATGGTGAGCCATTATTGAGGACCCCGAGGTTTGCGTCATAAAATATGTCCATCAACAAGAGAGCCAATGGATCACAGAAATGTGAACACCAGGAGGTGTGATGGGCGTTAAAATCTCCCATGACAAGGATAGGACTAGGAAGAGAGGAGAAGATGGCGGATAAATCAGGAATTATAGCTGGATTATGCTGAGGGAATACAGGGAAACAAAAGAGATGTTGAGGGCTCTAACAGCAACATCAGTAATATGCTGGCCGGGCAGGGATAAAGGGATTTGGGAGAAGAGAAGGGAGTGCCGAATAAAAATGGCACTCCCGGCGTGACCGTCATTCCTGTCATCTCTCAAACAGGAGAAGCCCAGTACCCGGAAACGGGATCCAAGGATCAACCAAGTTTCAGAGATGGCAATAATGACAGGTTTATGGAGATTAACTAGAGAGAAGAGTTCATAATTTTTAGACCGGACGATCTTGCAGTTCCATTGAAGGAAGCTGGTTTCGGGCCATTTCGAAGGATAGAGAACAATTGACCTTGTCTTGAGCAAATTTGGACGATAAGGAGATATCATAACAGGTTGAGGTAATGCTAAGAAGTATCTTCGTTAACATTTCTAAGAAATTAGTATTGTTATTTACGGGGAGATGAGTATTTTGGTTGAGAGCACAACCATTGAGAGCAGTAGAATGACAATTATTAATGATAGATTAGTGGACCTGTTTATCGTATTCCTTTCCAACCGGTGATCTTGGGCGAGGAGTACTTAAAACAGTCTTACGATAGGATCTGATAGATGAAGGGATAGGTTCGTTTGGGATAGTTGGAGAATATGTAGGAGGGGTAAACATCCCTTTTGCATTTTCTGCATAGGATCTGCGTACAGGAGGGAACCGTGAGGATGCTTCAATAAAACACATTATCTTGGGCCATAATAATTTTTATGGATTGTTGACGTGAAAATTCAGGACAGTCCGTAAAAGTAAAGTAACAGCCTGTAAATTTCCCACTGCTGGGCTAAAGGCCTCCTCTCCTTTTGAGGAGAAGGTTTAGAACATATTCCACCACCAGTGGAGTTATACTTACATCACAAGACACCTGTGTGGTATTTGGAGCACTTAAAACATCTAGGTTGTAATCTACACTGAGTTTTTATATGACCATAACGGCAGCAGTTCAGGCATTGGATCGTGGATGGTTTATAAGTTTCTACAGGAAGGGAAGTATGGTAGGAAAACACTTTATTGGGAAGCATTTGTCCCCTAAATGTGATAACCACTGATTGGGTAGGGACCCATGTAACAAGACCATCAGTCAAAGTTTTCCTGTTAAAGCATCTGAATTTGAACCAGAGGGAGTTTCGAGTGACGTTGCTAATTCATCCATTGTCCAGTCCACGGGAATACCCTTACTCAAGTAATACCCCATTCTAGTAATATTGAGTGTCGGTACAGTAGATTTGTAATTACGTATTTCAATAACATGGTTAGCTTGAAAGAGTTTGCTACATTGCTTGTTGAAAACTCAACAGATATTTTTTTTATGGCCTACATTCTTGAGACAATCATTAATAATGCCACTAATTTTGTGTGTATGTAAAAATTGCCCAAATTTGATAGCCCGTATAGCAGTCGCGGGACACATGAAAGAAGAACAATTATCAGGAACTAAATCTATTGAGCCACCTGGATTAGGGGGTTCGGGAGGAAGAACAAACTCCATTATAAAATTTAAAAACTACGTAATATTAAAATACAGTAAATACTCACAATATGTATAAATATTAGTAACACCACTAAAGCCGAATACCAACAAATAGCACTATTAACAATAAAATACACTACAGAACTACATGTCAACACTCAAAATCCCTTAACACATGTGTTAACCAACACTAACACAGGCGAAAAAAAAAAACAATTATAATTTAGTACAACAATTTAATTATAATATGTCAATTGACTATTTTTAGAATATGTTGTAATAGCCGAATGTCTGATACTGGCTGGTAAGAAAAATAATGTCAAAAAATTGAACATGGGGTCCGTATCTTGTTATGATTGTAATTATTTTTAAAATAATTAGAATTATAGGTCAGATTTGGACATAAATATGGGATGTATTGTGAAACACGGACTAGTGGGTAAAACAAATGAATCTAGAAGAATATCATTGTTTAAACTTGTGACCATCCTAAGACATGTTATTAATTATACACTGATTAATTATATAGCAATGCCATTGACCAATCGCAGGGAACATATAAATCAGAGGTGATTTTTCTTTACTCCTTGATTGATTGGTACACATAGCAAGTTTCACAAAATTTATGGCTTATTTCACAAAACAAAATGTATTATTTTAAATGATGCAATATAAAACAAGTATTTCTTTATCTTTC
Organism: Vanessa cardui; assembly: GCF_905220365.1. Classification (NCBI taxonomy): domain Eukaryota; kingdom Metazoa; phylum Arthropoda; class Insecta; order Lepidoptera; family Nymphalidae; genus Vanessa; species Vanessa cardui. Next base: position 1,738,123 of record NC_061129.1, read on the forward strand.
ATACTTTGATTGAAGTGGATAACTTCAATCAAAGTATGAAACCTATGCAATTGATTAATTGTTGAATTATTTTGATAAGATATAATAATATCACACCTGAAGCGGTATTACCCATGATCGCTCCGGAATAAATGATTTATGATAAAGACAATGCAGTTATGCGCTCCTTGACATATAACATGTTCGAACATGTTGCAACATGTATGCACATGTTGCTTTAAACTAATGCATTGCCAATTACATGCATGTTTCTGCATTTTCTATGCCAATTTCGATTCAAGAGTCATTATTTTACAAAAAAAGGTAGTTAAGTATTAGAATATAAGATTTTTAAACATTATACTCTCAGATTATCCTTATTATTGTATTATTTGTATGTTTGTCTGTTGAGGCTTGGCATGGTAATTTTATAATTTCAATAACTACTCCTAATATTGATAATAATAATCTTATCAGTATTAAATTACTAAGCTTGTGATGATAGCAGGCATAACAAATATTCATAAATCAAATCGAGAAGTAAGATTTATTTCAAAGGCACAATTAATACCTCATGGCACATATGTCTCGTTTTTAACATAACAAACAAACAAATGGCTTACCACTGTCTGTCCCTATGTATATTAGATCTTTAAAATTATACAACAGATCTTGATATTTTTCTTTTAAATAGATAGATTGATTCATGAGGAAGGTTTATATGTATAAAACATGCACAATATATAAGATAAACTGATAATTTCCGTTTCTAAGGCTATGTCATAAATAAACACTTTTTTGTGCTTACATTGCAAACGCTGGCTGAACCCTTTGATCAAAATAATGAAGTATGGTAAACCTTATAATGATCCTCAAAAAGGCCATACTAGTATATATCTCTCTCTATACTTTTTACGAGAATAATGGCTTATTTACAAACCTTTTTTTTCTTATCCCATTAAGTACCTTAAATACATTGTGCACTTAACATAGATCAATATGGTGCTTTACAATATGTTATTTAAATGAATATTTTCAAAGATATTATAGCTTTAACATAAATAGTAATTTATATTGTCTAACAAATGAAAAACTGAGAATGTTGCAAGACATTCTGTAGTATATTTAGTATCAGGATTGCACCCGTGTGAAGCTGAGGCAGATAGCTAGTTTATTATATAAAATAATGTGCAATTTGAATTAAATTTTGGCAAACACCATTTAGGTAATCAGTGTCAATCAATCAGCAACATAGTTATTGCCCCCTACCATCAGCATTAACCTGATAAATTGATAATACAAGTTGCCAACAGTGCCCAGCATACAGATAAATTAAGTAGCGGTAAATTACTGGTCATCTAAATGGTTGTATTGTAATACTTAAGGTAATGGTCATACCAGCCATTGCAGGTCAAAGAATTTAAAAAATAGTTTATATTATGTCAGCAACTTTCCGGTATTTAATTCTCTTTGAAATTTGAAATATCTGTAATTTCAAACATAGGCAAAATTAAGTCTTCGGTTGATTTTACGGTAGGTGTTAGTCATGATTTCATATTCATTTTTGAGGTAACAATAACATGAAGTTTTTTATGCAAATACTATAACTGATACTGATCTGTTCAAAGCTATTTGCGTATTTTCACATGATTTAATCTTTACAATTTGGAGCAATGATTGTTGATGGAAATATAGTTTTCTCCAGTTTTTTGACTATCTCTCATTCATCAGGTGCTATCGAAATTCAAACTATAACTTAATCTAGAATCTAGTTGATATACCTTATTCTTATTAAATATGGTTGTGTACTTTATATACGAAATTTATTAATGTATGTTGTAATAAACTTAAGTAAATACCTTGATCGAAAGATTTAACGGTAGCCAAGGCTTCCCATTTATCATGTTTCTTACTATCCATTGCTAAATACGTAACTTCTTCAGTGGCCTAGATGTTGAATCCACGATTTTCTTTCATTAAAGTCTCTGATAATCATTATCAAGCCAGTGTAATACTGTACGGCGAATTTTTATGATATGAAAACATTTTAAACGGCATAAAAATTACTATGATTAATGAACAAGCAAATAGAGAAACAAATACACATTTCACAAATATTGCACACTATAAAATTTTATATTATTATACTGAGCACAGACAATTAACACAACAGACTAAATATTGACATAAGAGATAAAACAAAATTTTTCATTTATTTTCATTTTAATATCTCAAATTTAGGAAAGCATTTTTTAAGTTTAAGTTGAAATAAATGTAATATTCTAAATATAAAATAACTTAATTTTTTTAATGTGGTTTAGTGGAAAGGGATATGGAACTTAAAATAAATGCACCATTGTTTTATATAAAGAAAAGGTATTGATAGCATTTTTAAGTAATTTATTTTGTAAAAAAAATTAAATCAAAGAAATAACATATTAAGTCACTAACAGTTTATTAGATTTTGTTTGGGCCCATATTACAATATATATTTGATCACAGACTGCTAATCATTGAATTGCCAAAACTTCATTCAAGTTCATTTTTGACAGATCGTCAGTAAACAAATCGAACCATGTGTTAATGAATTGTTTATAAAAGATCAAGTTATAAATTCAATTTAAAAATGAACCTACTTCCGAAAAGTCACAAAGAATTTAGCGACAAAGATTATTGGAATAAGTTTTTTAAGAAACGTGGCAAAAAAGCTTTCGAATGGTGAGTATTTATTGTCATTTTTTATATTGATGTATATTCTATTTAATAACCTGAATATATTTTAAGGTATGGTGAATATTTAGAACTCTGTTCTCATTTACACAAGTATATCAAACAATCGGACACAATACTTATACCAGGTTGCGGTAACTCCAGTCTCAGTGCAGACCTCTACGATGTCGGCTATCCTAATATAACGAACATAGACGTATCAGAAGTAGTAATCAAGCAAATGAATGTTGTAAATGCGCACAGGACAAATATGAAATTTCTTTACATGGACGCGCTCAATACGACATTTGGGAATGATGAATTTAATGTAGTTCTTGATAAAGGAACACTTGATGCGCTAATGCCGGATGACTCGAAAGAAACAAATGAAAGAATAGACAAATATTTCTCTGAAATTAAAAGAGTTTTGAAAATAGGTGGCCGTTTCATTTGTATATCATTATTACAAAGCCATATAATAGATAAGTTGCTGACATATTTCTGTGATAAGACGTGGATGTTTCGTGTAGTGAGATGTCATGAAGCTGAGGAGAAAAATGCTGAGAATGGAGATGGGATGACATTACCTGTTTTTGTGGTTATCGCAACCAAATTCAAAGAGATGCCTAAATTAGTAAGTTCTTATGTTATATTACAAAAATGGTCAAATTATATGATTATAGGATACTTGTTTTTATTTTTAAAAAAAATTAAAAAATTATGATTAAAATTTTTTGGGAGAGGGAGACACTCTTAAGCACTTTTTTTGATAAAGTTATTTCAACACTTTATAGATGACAGAAAAAAAAACCGATATCCTATAATCTCTCTGGTAACTCTGAAATAAATCTTTCCCAAATATCCTTTAATTTAATTGTTAGGTACAAACTTTCGTCTGTAGATTTCCATTGTTCTCATTAAAATAAAATAGTAATTCATGTCAAATTTTAGATATTAGAAGTCTGTCTGGCCGGTGACAAGATGCAGAGGTTGGAAAGAACAGAGGATCTTAAAGAGTGTGTGAAATCTGTTCAAGACACAGCCTTCATCACCAATGGTCTCTCTAAAACAACTTTAGATGGGGATGATGAGGTAAAGTAACATAATAATTAGATGCACCAAGTACTGTTTTACTACTCTATGAAATTAGTTGGTTCAAGTAAAGATTACTCGGTAAAATATTTTTGAGTCAAAAAATAATTTTAGCAGTAATGTAGCAGCTTTTATAGTCCCACTACATACGTATATATATATTGTAATTTCAGTACTTCGGGATGGCCAAAATAATATTATCATTTTACAATGATGCTTCAATATCTCTTATCTTTTGTTAGAATTCCACGCTATCGTCCAATTGTTTTCTAATGACAGCTCAATCATATTTAAAATAAGAAATAGTGTTACATGTCAGTATTAAATGCTATGCCATATAAAATAATATTAATTACAGTTTTACAAATTATTGATCAATAATAATTGTATTTAATGAAGTAAATTCAATAGCTCCTACTATATTAATAATATGCAATAATAATGTGATATGAATTATGATATTGAATCAAATGTCATAACACTGTATTGAAGGCTAAGGTTACTCTCATAACAATATACAAAGTTAATGTATCTGTCTGAGTTGAAACGCTTAAAACAATAGGCTATTTGACAATGCGAAAAATAAATTGTGAATTGTAATCATGTGTATATTATAAGTTTAAAAATGGTTATTTACTAACAAAAGTTGGACTTCGGAATAATGCTTTGAATAGTGTACACGTGTTTTGTTACCCCAGTTATTACGATATATATGTTAAGTTATAAGTATATATAGTGCAGTATTGTATTAAATAATAAATTAGTCAATATTATAGTAAGTAATATGTAAAAAAACGTTTCATACTTTCATTGGGGTACATTACTGTACCAGTGCTGACTCCTTTCGCCTTAGATAAGAGTTATTAGATAATCTTGAGTGTATTTATTAACAGTTTATTTTTTAATTTGAGCAACGAAAATATAAGTATATTTATGATTTATGTTTAATAGTAATTTGGTAATATACATTTTGATTTCATAAAAGCGTTGTTACATACGAGTAAAGAAGATTTTTAAGCGCACTCACTTTTAAAATGTCTTACTTTTCTGTAGAATTTATGTTGCAAATTTTGAGAACTGGGGAGAAATCTACTATGTGACTTACGTTCGATTATAAGTTTATAATAGAGAGTATGTATAATATAAATACCTATATATTGCAGTAGTGTAGACTGCATACGTATGTAACAATTAATAAACATTACTATACAAATATGAGCTTAGATGGCCCAGTGGTTAGAACGGGTGCATCTTAACCGATGATTGTAGGTTCAAACCCAGGCAAGCACCACTATATATGTTTACTTTATATGTGCTTAATTTGTGTTTATAATTCATCTCGAGCTCGACGGTGAAGGAAAACATAGTGAGGAAACCTGCATGTGTCTAATTTCATCGAAATTCTGCCACATGTGCATTCCACCAACACGCATTGGAACAGCGTGGTGGAATATGTTCCAAACCTACTCCTCAAAAAGGAGAGGAGGCCTTTAGCCCACCAGTGGGAATTTACAGGCTGTTGTTCACTAACAAAAGTTGAAAATAATACTTAATTTATTCAAAAGTCCATAAATAAAAATGCCTTTTTTCAAACGTTTGTCACGTGACAAAATGCTCCTGATTGGCCGGGCTTATGATGAAGTCACTTTCTTGTAAACCTTGCTTTTCTACTATATGTACCACAGATAAATACCAAAAATACAGGAAAGTGACGTCACCGACCACATTGCAGCAAAAAAATCAACTTTCACTGGGTTCCTTAACTTCTACTAAATAATAAAAAATGGATTTTAAAAACCAGTCAAATAGCCTATTAACATGGTTACTCGATAAACATACTCGGCTACTATCACTTACTACTGTTGTAAGACAAAAAAATATATTTATTTTGAGGTATTCAGATAATTATTTTAATGTAAGAAGAATATATAATTCTTCTCTATCTTACATAAAGACAAGATCTAATAATTTTAATCATCAAACAATTTTATGAACAAATGAATTATTATGATTTTTAATCTGCTACATAAATATTTGCGTCACTTGGCAACACTTTCATATTTCGATTTAATCTCTTAAATTTGATCTCCACAATTCTTGACCTGAATGTTGAAATAGATCTTTATGAAATAATAATATAATACACGAAATGTGTACCTATATATAACCGTTTACGTTGAAAATGTAGATTAAAAGTCATCCTTTACACTACGTTTTTTTTTTAAATATTTATTCATTCGAAATATAAAAAAAAAATCGAATATATAATTATTCGACTGCTATAGAATTTAATCGAGAATGTTCGTATTCGCAGTCACTTGTCACTGAAAGCGCGCCAAAATATTGTGCGTTAAAAGTGTAGTCATCTTTTATGGTTTTCGCTTGCGTTAGTGTTGGTTAACACACGTGTTAAGAGATTTTGAGTGTTTACGTTTAGTTTTGTAGTGTATTTTACTGTTAATAGTACTATTAGTTGATATTTGGGTTAGTGGTGTTACTAACATTTATACATATTGTGAGTATTTGCTGTATTTTAATATTTTGTAGTTTTTAAGTTTTATAATGGAGGTTGATACTCCTCCCGAACCCCCTGATCCAGGTGGCTCAGTAGATTCAGTTCCCGACAATTGTTCTTCTCCTTCTATACCTTCTCGTAAACGACAAAGTACTAATGATTCGATTAATTCCGACTCCAACAGCAAGAAAACGGTAATTCATCCCACAACCGCAACTCCCTCTATCCAAACGATTTATACCCATCCTTCCTACTCTGAAGGCCCTAAAAGTTATTTAGACAGTGACAAAGGCCCTTTCATTGTTCATGTGTCCCGGGAAGTCTCTGATCCTGCTTCAGGAACTACTATACGGGCTATCAAATTTGGGCAATTTCTACATACTCACAAAATTAGTGGTATTATTAACGATGGTCTTAAAAATGTAGGACGCAATAAAATATCTGTTGAGTTTTCAACAAGCAAGGCAGCAAACTCCTTTCTAGCAAACCCTGTTATTGAAATGTGTAAATACAAAGCTATTGTACCGACTTTCAATATTACTAGAATGGGTTTGATTAAGGGTATTCCCGTGGACTGGACAATGGATGAATTAGCAACATCACTCGAACTTCCCTCTGGATGTGGTGAAGTTTTAAAAATCAGACGCCTTAACAGGAAAACTTTTACTGATGGTGTTATCACATGGGTCCCAACCCAATCTGTGGTTATCACATTTAGGGGGCAAATGCTTCCCAATAAAGTGTTTTCCTATCATACTTCCCTACCTGTAGAAATGTATAAACTTCCTACGATCCAATGCCTGAACTGCTGCCGTTATGGACACATAAAAACTCAGTGCCGATCACAACCTAGATGTTTTAAGTGCTCCAAATCCCACACAGGTGAGTCTTGTGATGTAAGTAAGGATAACGCCACTTGCTTACATTGCTCAGGTGTTCATTTTACTACGGATAAGGACTGTCCTGAATTTTCACGCCAACAATCCATAAAAATCGTTATGTCCCAAGACAATGTGTCATATATAGAAGCATCCTCACGGTTCCCTCCTGTTCGTAGATCCTATGCAGAGATTGCAAAAGAGATGTTCACCCCTCCTATATATTCTCCAACTATCCCAAACAAATCTATCCCTTCACCTATCAGATCCTATCGTAAGACTGTTTTGAGTACTCCTCGCCCAAGATCACCGCTTGGAAAAGGATACGATAAACAGGCTCACCAATCCATTGTTAGCAATTGTCCCTCTACTACTCCCAATGGTTGTGCTCTCAACCAAAATACTTCTCTCCCCGTAAATAACAATCCCAACTTCTTGGAAATGTTAACGAAGATTCTTCTAAGCATTATTTCAACCTGTAATGATATCCCCTTACCGTCCAACGTTGCTCAAGACTTAGGTCAACTGTTCTCAATCCTTAAAAATGGCCCCAATCAGCTTCCTTCAATGGAACTGCAAGAGCGTCCGGCCTAAAAAACATGAACTCCTCTCTCTAATTAATCTCCATAAACCTGTCATTATTGCCATCTCTGAAACTTGGTTGATCCCTGGATCCCGATTCCGGGTACCGGGCTTCTCCTGTTTGAGAGATGACAGGAGTGATGGTTATGCCGGGAGTGCCATTTTTATCCGGCACTCCCTTCCCTTTTCCCAAATCCCTCTATCCCTGTCCAGCCAGCATATTAATGCTGTTGCTGTCAGAGCCCTCAACATCTCTTTTCTCTCCCTGTATATCCCTCACCCTAATCCCGCTTTAATTCCCGATTTATCCGCCATCTTCTCTAGTCTCCCTCATCCTATCCTTGTCATGGGTGATTTTAATGCCCACCATACCTCCTGGGGTTCACATTTTTCTGATTCGTTTGCTCTCTTGTTGATGGACATATTTGATGATGCAAACCTCTGCATCCTCAATAATGGCTCACCAACACGTAGAGTATACCCCAACCAAAACCCAAAATCCGTTGTTGACCTATCCCTAACCTCTCCTGCCCTTGCTTCTCAATTATCCTGGAATGTCCTATCATCCTCTTTTGGTAGTGACCACTTCCCTATCCTCCTTTCTTTAAATAACCGATCCATCCCATACTCCAACCCAAATCCTTTATTAAAATATAAATTAAAACATGTTAATTGGTCTGCATATGCTGAATCTGTTGACGACATGATTGACTCCCTCTTTGCGTCGCAAGACTATCGAAATGTAATCCTTTGCTACGACCTTTTCGTTAATGGTATTCTAACTGCAGCTGATCTCCATTTTCCCAAAAAACACATCTCAAAAAATCATTTGCTTTCCACCCCCTGGTGGGATGAGGAATGCAAACGATTAACTGAACAGAGACTAGAGGCTGAAGAAACATACACTATGTGTATGTCTATGGATAATTTTTACAAGTATCAGAGAATCGACGCCAAATTAAAACGAATGATTTCTAAAAAGAAAAAAGTCAGTTGGATTCAATTCTGTGAATCCCTGAACCCTCGTTCCTCTTCCTCTGCAGTCTGGTCCCAACTTAAAAAATTCCGCCGTTGCCTTAACTCTGACAATCCTACCTCAAATACTCCTTCTGAGTGGCTTAACAATTTTGCTGAGAAGCTTGCCCCCCCCTTTGTCCCATATGAGGACAGTTTTCTAATTTCTACGCCAGCATCTACTTTGGATGAAATGGATGCCCCCTTCTCTTTTTCTGAACTTCAATGTGCATTAAATGGTTTATCCGATTCGACACCCGGGGAAGATGGCGTTCCTTACTCTTTTATTTCCAAATTAAATGATAAAGCTAAACATTGTTTTTTAAATATTATTAACTCGGTCTTTATCAAAGGAATCATCCCGCAATCTTGGAAGTCACAAATTGTTATTCCCATCCTTAAACCGGGTAAGAACCCTTCCGATTGCAATTCGTATAGGCCTATAGCTTTATCATCTACTTTGGCAAAGATCACTGAACATCTCTTGAAGAATCGCCTGGAATGGTTAATGGAAAGCAGAAACTTACTTGCTCCCTCTCAATTTGGCTTTCGGAAGGGGTCGAGCACTATTGATAGTCTAAGCATACTTACAGCAGACATTCGAATTGCCTTCGCTAAAGGAGAGTACCTTGTGGGAATCTTTCTTGATATATCTTCTGCATATGATAATGTCCTTCTTCCGTTGCTCAGGCAGAAAATGCAACAGCTGAGTATACCACCGAGGATAGTTCATTTCATATGTAATCTGTTAACTTGCAGATCAATAACGGTTAGACACCAACATCTCTCACTTCCCCCCAGATTCGTCTGGAAAGGTCTTCCTCAAGGCTCAGTACTCAGCCCTCTGCTTTATAGCATATACACTCATGACCTCGATTTGTCTGTTAACAACTTTTGTAACATCCTCCAGTATGCTGATGACATAGTTTTATATTATAGATCTAGTTCCGTTGAAAATTTAACATTTCGATTAAACTCTGCTTTGCATTATCTATCCCAATGGCTCTGTGACCATGGCTTGTCGCTTTCGATAGCCAAAAGTCAAGCAGTGATCTTTACGAAAAAAAGACGTATTCCTGCCTTTGATCTGTTTTATGAGGGTCAATGCATTAACTTTGTAGACAAAACAAAATTTCTTGGTATAATTCTCGATTACAAACTGAACGGAATTTCACACTCTGATTACATAGCCAAGAAATGTGAAAAATCAATTAATGCCCTTAGAGCTGTGTCTGGAGTCTGGTGGGGAGCTCACCCTTATACGTTAAAATTGGTCTATAACGCAATAGTTCGTAGTCACTTGGACTATGGACTGTTCGTTCTAGATCCTTTTAATAAATCAGCTTCAGAAAAATTAAATAAAATTCAATATAAATGTCTTCGCATTATATTGGGTGCGATGAAATCCACCCCTACTAATGCTCTACAGGTTGAGTGTGTTGACCCCCCTCTACAGATAAGGAGGCAATATCTTTGTGACCGCTTTATCATCAGATTGTTACAGCTACCCTCCCATCCTCTACTGATCAGATTAAACAAACTATCCCACCTTTGTAACTCAGATAATCCGGCATCCCCATTCCTATTAAACAGTTTCCTCAAGTATACCAAACTCCCCCATCCACTTACCACTTTTCCCTCTAATCCTCTTTTTTCCACCTCCTTTAATGCACTTATTTATAATCCTCCGATAATTACAAATCTTGGACTTGTAAAAGGTTCCCCTGATACTAATATCCAATTTCAAACAATTTTTCATCAAAATTGGCCAAATCATCTCCCTATATATACTGATGCCTCTAAGCTCTCGCCGACCGGCTGCGTTGGTGCAGCTTGTTGGATTCCTAAATTTAAAATAGCCCTATTATTTAAATGTCCCCCCGAAACCTCTGTATTCTCCGGTGAGGCTATCGCTTTACTGGAAGCTGTAATGTATGCCCAGTCACACAATATTCAGCAAACAATTATTTTATGTGACTCACTAAGCTGTCTGTTAGCCATTAAAGAAAATCCTTTTCGTAGCAGATCAAGACTTTCAATCGTTTTTAAGATCAGAGAGGCCCTGTGGTCCTGTCATCAACAAGGGCTACAAGTCCTGCTGGTCTGGATTCCTAGCCATTCAGCTATATCAGGTAATGAGATGGCAGACTCATATGCTAAGATTGCTATCCAATCTGGTACATCTGAGCATTTTGCCAACACATCTCAGGATTTGCTCTCTCTTGCTAAAGCTGAAATGAATAAATCCTGGAATTCTTTTTGGGTTTCATCAAAATTGGTCAAGGGTAAATATTATTCGGCGTTACAACCTGAAATTCCGAGGCGACCTTGGTTTTCATCTCACAGGCACGCTGACCGTTGGGTCACCTCCACCATCTGTCGGTTACGCCTCGGCCATTCATGCACCCCTACTCATCTAGCAAAAATCAGAGTTCGTGATCACTCGCTGTGTGAATGTGGCCTTGACGAAGGCTCTGCAACCCATATCCTGTTCCTTTGCCCTAAACTTCTTCGTCCCATTTATGACATCCTCCCTTCTAAAGTCCCTCGCCCTATAAATGTTGAATGTTTGTTGACGTTTGTGTTTAGTCCATTTTGTTCAATCTTATGTAAATATATCAAATTAAATAAAATTAAGTTGTAAATAGTCCAATTTTTCATATTTTATTACATATGTAGTTTAGAATACTAACAACATTTTTATTTTATTTTTAATTATCCTATTATTAACTCTTAATGTTTGTGTTGTTCTAGGTTAAGGATTAACAAGGAAATTAATACTACTATTCTTGACTTTAAAATTCAATTGAGTTTAATGTCTCAACCGCACCGATCAATCTCATTCGTGTCTTCTCCATCCTACGTGACATTGGCGAAATAATCTGTGCCCTGCCGGCACAACTAAAAGCCATTAAACTAAGAATTGAATTGAATTGAAAAGTGTAGTCTATTCCGATCGAATATGGAATGATGATAAACAAACTGTACATTTAATTTAGTAATTTACGTATTTCTTGCGTTGTGTACCAACAGTTCTTGATTAATATGATTAAATTTAAAATAAAACAAAGTCGCTTACCACTATCTGTCCCTATGTATCTTTAAAATTACGCAACGGATTTTGGTGCGGTTTTTTTTAACAGATAGATTCGAGAAATTAAGAATAAATTAATAAATAAATCATATTATTCATTAAAAGAGTATTTTTTAGAAAGAAACGCCTGGAGTTAGGCTCGGGTTCTATCATAGGACACTAATTACTGTAAATTCTATACTTCTCGTTAGAAGCTGCTTAATTGTTGTTAGTATTTAATTGTTGACGATTCAAAAACGCTTCATTGTGAAGTTTACTTGAACAAAATTGATTTGATTTGATTTAGAAGAAGGTTTTGACAATATATTAAAGAAACACTGATAATTTTAGATGTTTCTAATGTGGTATCGTAACATACTTATTTTCTAGTATATTAAGTATCAATACTTTATCCGTGCGACGCCGGGGCGGGTCCATAGTATATTTGATTATAATCTTGACGCAAAAATGACTATGTTAATTGTGACTCAATAAGGTCTAACGAACTGGAGTGCTTTTTAAGTTAATGACGCATAGTTATACTATTTTTTTTTAAAGGTTACTTTAGATTTAATGCAGCCCGGCCAAGACGTACCTCGCTACACGTTGTACATAGTGGATCAGAAGCGTTCGCAGGCTATCAACAAGTATGCGGTTTTCATCGTACCACAGGGACGGTAAGAATATTACATTACATACATTTTGACGACCTCCGTGGTCGAGTGTTTACACCTGTTTTCATGCTTACGCCACTCCGAGGTCCCGGGTTCGATTCCCGGCCGAGTCGATGGAGATTATCATTAGTTTTCTATCTTGTCTTGGGTCCTGGGTGTTTGTGGTACCGTCGTTACTTCTGATTTTCCATAACACAAGTGCTTTAGCTACTTACAGTGGGATCAAAGTCTGTGATGTTGTCTCATATTTAAAAAAAAAATAACAGCCTGTAAATTTCCCACTGCTGGGCTAAAGCCTCTTCTCTTCTCAAGGTTTGGAGTATATTCCATCACGCTGCTCCGGTGCGGGTTGGTGGATACACATGTGACAGAATTTCGTTAAAATAAGACACTTGTAGGTTTCCTCACGATGTTTTCCTTCACCGCTGAGCACGAGATGAATTGTAAACACAAATAAAGCACATGAATTCAGTGGTGATTGTATGGGTTTGAACCGGCAATCATCGGTTAATATGCACGCGTTAATCTAAGTACTGGGCCATCTCGGGTCACCTTTATTATTTTCACCTATCTGTGCTTACTTTAAAATTAACTTTGCTACTTAAAAAACCCAGGTCCCTAAACTTGCCAAAGTATCATCCTAAGAACCCATTAAAATGCCTTTAGTACTAAATGAGTCAATCAAACAGAAACTTTTTGGAATCTTAACGTTACAAGTTTTAAATATAGAGTCTCTATTCATCTGATTGTATCTAATTCATAGCGGTAGGCAATAACCTATATTATATCTATCTAGCGTTACAATATGCATTAACTAAATACTCCTTCAGATGTATTTATAAATAATACCAGTCTTCCACACTCTGTATAGGTAAATATATATATATAATAGGTAAAATAATAATTTTACGTTCGTTTTTTTTCTTGAAATGAAATCTGAAGCCCGCTCGTTACGGATTATTTAAATACACACAATATTTGAATAACACATCAAAATCGATCCAGCTGTTTAGAAGCTCAGTGATACATATACATTCACGAACACACCACTCATGACTCGGCGTCAATTTAATGAATTACTTTTAAAACAACGATAGTGAAACGAAAGCCTTTTTTGAGTGAATAAATCTATGATCTAAATTATTAACTATATCAACAACGACATCCTGTAAATTCCCACTGCTGGGCTAAAGGCCTCCTTTCCCTTAAAGGAGAAGGTTTGGAACATATTCCACCACGCTGTTCCAATGCGGGTTGGTGGAATACACATGTGGCAGAATTTCTATGAAATTTGTCCCATGCAGGTTTCATCACGATGTTTTCCTTCACCGCCGAGTACGAGATGAATTATAAAGACAAATTAAGCACATGAATCAGTGGTACTTGCCTGGGTTTGAACCCGCAATCATCGGTTAAGATGCACGCGTTCTAACCACTGGGCCATCTCGACTCGACGATTAACTATATAGTATTCGTTTTTATAAATGGCTTTGTGTAAGTCCGTCTTTGTAAGCGATTAATTGTTATACCGCTAAATAGCTCTACTTAGTTTTGTTCCGTTTAGAAGGGATATCATTTCCAACATTTATAGCACTGGCAATGTAAATGATGCTTAATATTTCTAGAAATTGAAGCGATGTTTTCTTTTAAAGAAATAACAGAAATTTCCAAAAGTAATATTTCTTTAAAAATAATCATTTGAAAATAATAAAAAGAACAGTCTTCGTCATTCAAATATTTTTCATGCATAATGTTTTCTAAACGTCCTCTGGCAACATTAGCATTTCCCAGTATATGTACATAGATACCTGTGCACATTTTAGAATCCGTCTAGAAATTTCGAAATTAATTAAGCACAGACTACGAATATTATTATATTGTTTTTTTTTTTTTTTTTTTTTTTTTTTTTTAATTTATATACGATACGGTTTCAAATTTCAATTAAATTTCTTAACCTTTTTTGTGGATTCATTATTCATTATCTATACATACATATAATAAAATTGGAGTGTCTGTTTGTAATATTAAAGTAGCCCTTTTTTACTCAATGCGTGTATACCTACTCGGTTCATATACCAATATAACAATTTTTACAATTTTTGTTTGTCTGTCTGTTTGTTTTAGCTAATCTCTAGAACGGCTGGACCGATTTTGACGGGATTTTCACTGGCAGATAACTGATATAATAGGGAGTAACTTAGGCTACAATATTATTTTTTGTTAAATTGAGACTCGTATAAGATTGCGGGCACAGCTAGAAAAAATATAATATTACACTAAACTAAATAAGTAGTTAATTTCGTAAAATTATAATCAACTACAGCAAAACCACACGTAGTAGAAGCTACTTCAAAGTTGATCCCGGCTGTGATTTATGTATCCAGCGGAATTTTTACGTCATATACAAAAACTACTACGCAAATAAATTTACAGATATTATACTGAAATATTTATTATTTCTACTATTTTATTTATATCTCAAGCGTTTTCGTGATAAGATCGGGGACGGATTTAGAGATCTGGATGACGTGAGGGAGAGAATAAGTGGCCTCCGCAAATTTTTATTTTCAGTCAGTTGGGTTTTACAATAGTTTACAAATGATCTTTTTTCTTTCCTTTTTTCGTTTCCTATCTATAACTTTTAGAACTGTTATTAATAATCAAGAAGAATATCACTAGTATATTCCTCCTATGATAACCTCCTTGGTCGAGTAGTGTACACCGATTTTCATGGGTACACTCCGAGGTCCTGGGTTCGATTCCCAGCTGATTCGATGTAGAAAATTCATTAGTTTTCTATGTTATCTTGGGTCTGGGTGTCAATGGTACCGTCGTTATATTACTTCTGATTTTCCATAGCACAAGTGCTTTAGCAACTTGCATTGGGATCAGAGTAATTTATGTGATGTTGTCCAATATTTATTATTATTATTTTTTAGTATAAAACAAAGTCGCTTCTTCTGTCCCTATACATAGGGAATGTATGCTTAAATCTTTAAAACTACGCAATGGAGTTTGATGCGGTTTTTTTTAATAGAAAGAGTGTCTCGAGAAGAAGGTTTTATATAATATAATAAATGGTCAAACACTGATAATTTTAGAAGTTTCTACTGTGATGTCATATCATTGCACCCGTGCGTATAGCGCCCATAGTAGGATATGACAAATTCGCTTACCGCTGTCTGTCCCTATGTATGCTTAGATCTTAAAAAATATGCAACGGATTGTAATGCGGTTTTTTTAAATAGATAGAGCGATTCGAGAGGAAGGTTTTCGCATATAATACATATACAATATAGTAAAGAAACACTAATAATTGTAGAAGTTTCTAATTTGATGTCGTAAATAAACAAACTCTCTAGTATATTAATTAGTATCAGTATTACACCCGTGCGAAGTTGCGGCGGGTCGTTAGTTACATATAATATTGACGGTTAACTTTTTTTAACTCTTGTTGAAATCCAGTGTTGCCCTCATCTAAATCCGGCCCTGGTTAAAATTCAATTCATTTTAAAGATAACTAACTATTGCCAAGCTAGTGTCATACCAATTGGAATGAAAACAGGACCGATACAAAGCTACCTTTAGGTACATATATGTCTGTATGTCACTGAACTCCTCTAAATTGAACGGACATATTTTGATGTTTTTTTCTGAGTGTTCTGAGTGGATATCCGAACGGACTTGGACTGGATTAAAAAAAACTTTTTGTAATCAAAAATTTGAATACTAATTATTTTCATGTAAAAAGTGTGGACTTTATCTTTATTATTTTGAGGCAGAATACATATATACATTTATTGGTATTGTATTTGAAGTATTGGAACAATACGTACTGAGTTTCTTGAAGTTTCATAGTGGTAGAATCTACTTTTAACGATTTACAAGTGCCTTTTTAACCCCCGACGCAAAAAGAGGGGTGTTATAAGTTTGACGTGTCTGTCTGTCTGTCTGTCTGTGTGTCTGTCTGTCCGTGGCATCATAGCTCCCGAACCGAATGAACCGATTTCAATTTAGTTTTTTTTTTGAGCCTAGTTGAATAAAGAATCTTTTGATTTGATTTGAAGTATATTTATAAATTGGTTGTAAATTAAATCACGTACCATCTTGATGTCCAAAAATCCAGAACATCGCGATTTTTAAGACATTTTCAACCTCGCACAACCACTCTGCGGAACCAGCTTTCGCCGTCGATTTTTCCAAACTTGGGAACCTTCAAGAAAAGAGCGCACTCCTTAAAAGCCGGCAACGCACCTGCAAGCCCCCTGGTGTTGCAGATGTCTATGGGCGGTGGTAGTCACTTTCCATCGGGTGAACCTCCTGCTCGTTTGTCCCCTATAACATTAATTTTTTTATGGATTAATTTGTCGGACGAGCTTGTGGGCCACCTGATGGTAACTGGTCACCATCACCCAACCTTACAACCTTGGGAACTAAGATGCTATGTCCCTTGTGCCTGTAGTTACACTGGTACACACAACAGTACTGTTGTTTGGCGGTAGAATAACTGAAAGGTGGTGGTACCTACCCAGATGGGCTTGCACAAATCCCTATCACATCCACATAAAAAAAAATATTAAGTAAAACGTGACGTATGTTGTTTTCACGATAAGACACCACACCCACTTTTGTGTTAAAAATAGTCTGTTTACATTAAAATATCGAAGAGCTTTATTTACATCTGCGTTATTTAGGAACATCAACAATACAGTTATTCAAGTGTGGAGGTGGTTGGATGTGTGCCCGATGCGGTTTCGCAAGGACACGCTCTTGCATTCTCGCCCCTATTCCCTTCGCGTTAATAATGTAAATGCGTCGACGTGTCATATTTTATTTTTAACATGATTATCAGCAATTTCATTTTTTTGTAAAAATAATGTTTTTTATTTACTGGAACGGCGTCACTAATAAACTTTGTATGCTGTATCTATCATCAGTAATTTGTCATTGATTGCCTAATGAGCGTAAAAGCTAGATATAAGGCCGCAGATCCTGAGGTTCTGAATTCAAATCCCGGATCGAGTCGATAAAAAGTTAGTGGGTTTTTCTAGAGAACAATTCATACTCAAATCATGGAGTCCGAAAGTTATGCAGTTCTGCGCCTTAACTCCTTCACGCAGTGTCAATATGCCGTTTTATCTGATTTAGAGAATGGGTTTTGCCTGTGCACTGTAGTTTGTCCTGCGTCGTTGGCTGTTGGTCGCTCTCCCTTGAGTTTGCCTGTCGTGGTCGATATAGGTCACTCCTTTACCTCGTTCTCATAATCCAATGTGTCGGTAAATACCACACGACATTACCAAAACTGATGGTTAGCTCAGGACACAAGAAAATCAACCCGGATTTCATTTCAAAAATTCTGATTTACGAGAATACCGAAAAATTTTAACTGACTTATTGGACGTTGATAAAACTTTAAAAAAACCAATAACTTCTTATGACCCTGACTTGAAACTAAATTTTAGTTTAGACCTTCTTCCCAAAAACCCCTATATCTTGGCGCTTCAGCCTTCCTTCTTCCTTTCTACTAACGATGTATTTCATGTATTTTAACTTAAGTTCAAAATCGTAATTTTTTTTAAATTAAAACAAAGTTATTTCTTGTCACAGGTAATTAATTAAAAAGTTTTTCGTTTAATAATAATTCATATTTTTTTAGTTTTCGCAATCGAATCGAAATCAGACGTTTTTCAATTCTACAAGGCAACGATATAGTCGCGATCTGATCAAAGTGGGATCGCAATCTAATTGCTATCGTATCGTATCGTATCGATATAAATAAGTAAAATTGCTCCTCAGTTTCGAATAAGCTGATTAATTTTGTTGCTGTTAATTTTTGTAAGGAATAGTCGAAGTTGCATCCGAATAGAATCGGGAACGCATGATGTCCATTACATGATGAGATGACATTGCATATTCCACCACGCTAAAATGTGGTTTAATTAATATACATTTGGCAGAATTTGAAAATAGACACATACATGTTTCCTCACGATGTTTTCCTTCACCACCGAGCAGAGATGAATTATAAACGCAAATTAACCACATGAAAATTCAGCGGTGCTTGCTTGGATTTGAACCCGCAATCAGCGGTTATGGTGTACGCTTTCTAACGACAGGGCCATCTAGGCTATTACATATATCTAAGTTAGCAGAATTGGCCTGTCTTGTGTTGCACTAGTTTATATTTTCGAACATCGTACACGTGGAAATTTATATAAAGCAACTGAGAGGATATGTTTATAGATGTACGCTTCAAATTGCGAACAGTTTGTATATATACAGGTCAGTTGCCTCCTACCTATTCTGCGGTAAACAAAAACGTTCAAACGCAAGCTTATATTCTATCCAAACTCCAACTGGAACGGAACTCTGGTAGTCGTTCAGTAAAAGATAATTAATTATCTGTGTATTAGAAATATAATTGGTCCATAGGTGTGCGTGTGCCAGTATATTGGATTGTATTTTTTTTTAATTCTACAGGTAGGTTAAAGTGTAAGGATATTGAGGTTAATTATTTTTATGTAAATTTAAAAAATAGTTGGTATATAACTAATAACGCTTCACGGATTAATTAATTAATTTTAAAGATGATAAAGATACTATCAAGAAAATAGTTAATTATAATTTAACGTGTTTTCATCATCGGCTGTTGCCTGAGACCATTAAAAATAAAAATACTTTATTATGGAATAAAAAAATATGTAGATGGTCGGTGGCGAATTGGTGATGTAAGAAATGGTTAACATTTAGTTAGCTAGCTATCTTTGCAGCTTCAATTAATTAATGAATTAATATTTATTTTATTTGTAATTCAATACGAGCTTTGTATTAATAATGGTGATTTTAATATTTATATAACAATGATACAGCTCACATGCCATAATCTTAGATTAACTCTACGCGACCCTTATACAACACTAGCGCCCCATCCTGACTTCGCACGGGTGCAATGCTGATACTAAATATACTACAGATTTGTTTCTTGCTTCTTTACTTGTATTTCGTAATCAAAATCCGTAGCGTAATTTGAAAGATTTTAGCATACATAGAGACAGACAACGGTAAGCGACTTTGTTTTATACTATGTAATGAAAATGGTTAGTTTCAACAGTTAATATTACCCAATAAATTAAATAAATATCGAATCAATAGTTACATTACACAATAGTCATAAAAATAATACCGCACTACGACGTAGAACTGTGTTATAAAAGTTTTTTTTTTTTATAATAGCGAGATGGGCCATCATTGGTACTGAAAAAACAATTAGTCATTTTTGAGAACTAAAATATTATAATCTTTGTGTAGTAAAATGGTATGGTCTTAAATTAAATACTACTTGGAGGCAAAACAAATAATAAGTAGGTGCTAACCTTACATTCCCATAAATCAGTACATATGAAATAAATTAATAAATAATTATTAAATATAACGGTATTAAATGTCAAACAATCATTAATTTAATCACTTGGCATGGTGTCAGTCTTACGGTAATCTTTATTAATATAATAAATGCGAAAGGTCTGTCCGTCTGTTTGTCTGTTTCGATTTTACATAATTCAAAGTTTTACTTGCTTTAATTTTGAACTGAGATTTTTTAAGATTTTTTAAGTTGAACTGCTGAACCGAATCAAATCAAATCAAAATAAACTTTATTCTAGTAGGCTTTTACAAGCACTTATGAATCGTCATTTTACAACCAAGTGAAGCTACCACCGGTTCGAAAAGTAGATTCTACCGAGAAGAACCGGCAAGAAAATCAGTAGTTACTCTTTTTTAACATTTAAGAATTTAATGATATTTGGTTTGAAGTAAGGTTTTGCCCCAAGGATGGGCAAGGGATCTTAAATACTTAACACTTACGACCGCACAACAGCATTCCCCACTTAGTTTTGGTGGACAGAGATGCGGGTAAAGATTAGTACACTAGAAACTAGATCAGCGTACCCACGCGTTAATACTTCGCGAAGTTTTACGTAACACTCTTTTATAATTACATATTATTAAAAGTATTAGTAATTTGAAATAGTTTACACAGTTTAAAAGTATGGATTCGAAAATAAAGATAGTACATCTTTACTTTACTTACTATTTTTTAGACGGTCATTTGAGATTTTCCAAAACCTTCTGATGTAAATAGGGCACGTATGTTGATAAAATTATCACGTACAAACTGTAATAAATGGTTTTATTATTGCATATATTTAAAACTTTTATATGAGGACATAATCGACGTCCGTGCCAAATTTCATTAAGTCTCATCAATAAAATTTAAAGTTACTATCGGTTTGGAATTTTCGTTGTTCCGAGAAGGAATAATAAGGAAGTCAGTAGTTACTCTTATCCGATAATTAAATTCGTTTAAATAATAATAATTTATCGATAATAAAACAAATTATTTAAAGCCTTTTTAACATTATATTTATTATTTATTGGCAAACCTGAATGAACGTTATTCTCTGCCAACAAATATTCCGAAAGCATGTTAAAAATGTTGGTCCTGTGTTTGAAAGATTTCAGATGTTTGAATTTCTGTTACATCAAATGAGAGCAGGTGCACTGATTTGTGCACAACAACAACAACAACAACAGCCTGTAAATTCCCAATGCTGGGCTAAAGGCCTCCTCTCCCTTTGAGGAGAAGGTTTGGAACATATTCCACCACGCTGTTCCAATGCGGGTTGGTGGAATACACATGTGGCAGAATTTCTATGAAATTTGTCACATGCAGGTTTCCTTACGATGTTTTCCTTCACTGCTGAGCACGAGATGAATTATAAAGACAAATTAAGCACATGAATCAGCGGTGCTTGCCTGGATTTGAACCCGCAATCATCGGTTAAGATGCACGCGTTCTAACCACGGGGCCATCATTTGTGCACACACTTTTGCAATGTAATAATGCCCCAATTTGGCTAAGAGCCGAGATGGTACAGTGGTTAAAAGGCGCGCATCTTTACCGAAGATTGCGTGTTCAAATCTAGATTAGCATTACTAAATATTCATGTGCTTTATTTGTGTTTATAATTCATCTCGTGCTCAGCGGTGACGGAAAACATCGTGAGGAAACGTGCATGTGTCTAATTTCATAGAAATTCTGCCACATGTGTATTCCACCAACCCGCATTGGAACCGCTTGATGTAATATGTTCCAAATTTTCTTCTCAAAGGAGAGGAGGCCATGAACCAGTTGCTGAAAACCGGTTGCTGAAATATATCTGACCAGCATGTCAGGTAAACGATACATGGTTTACTTGGCAACGCAATAAAATTAACTCCTGCCGCGTATCAGCTGCGACTGCAGCGGCCGCATTCGCGAGGCGGATTCTTGAATGCGGATCCGTGTTTATTTCAGCGTCACACTGATTCATAACGGTCGGTAATTTCACTTGACACTATTTTGAGCGCGCAATCCGTTCCGCCTCGCCTCAACTGTCATCGCTAAAGATTCATCAACGGTTTGACTGTTTGAAATACGCGTGTAATTTGATTTAGTTTAAAAGTTTAAAAAATCTTTATTATATAATTATTTCAAAAGATTTTTTAAATATGGAATGCTAGTATAACCGACTTCTAAATTAATTAAATTATCTTAACTTTGTTATCTGTATTTGAAAAAAAAATCATGACTATAAATTTGATCATAAGTATCCATTGGTAAATGGAAGATATGCTGTTCCGACTGAATATTATGATACATTATTAATGATTCTTGATCAATATCAAACAATATGTTTTCTAAAAACGATTCCACTATACAATTTAAAACCAGTTAAAACGAAATTTGTTTCGCGGAGTAATGAACATCAAAGTTTAGTCAAGCTCTCGGCCAATAATATCCTTCGATCGATCGATTTACAGAAGTTAGTTTAATTAATAGTATTTAAAATATTATAGTTACTGGATCTGATGAGTGGTTTTAAATTACTACACAGCAGCGCGATTTTAAGTCGTTTTCTGTCTCGCACTACCATTCTATGGAACCTGAATTCGTGGGCGGTTTTTCCGAAATCGACACGACTTAAAAAGAGCGTACTCATTCCTTAAAGGCCGACATGGTACCGGCAAACCCACAGGTATTGCAGATATCCATGGGCGGTGAACCCTAAGGACGGATATTTCTTGGTGGTAGGGCTTTGTGCGAGCCCGTCTGGGTAGGTACCACCCACTCATCAGTTATTCTACCGCCAAATAACAGTAGTCAGTATTGTTGTGTTCCGGTTTGAAGGGTGAGTGAGCCAGTGTAACTACAGGCACAAGGGACATAACATCTTAGTTCCCAAGGTTAGTAGCGCAGTGACGATGTAAGGAATAGTTAATATTTCTCACAGCGTCATTGTCTATGGGTGATGGTGACCACTTACCATCAGGTGGCCCATATGCTCGTCCGCCAACCTATACCATAAAAAAAAAAAAAATATTTTGTTTCTAAGACAAAGAGAGTTACTTTTGTATTTATGACCTTTGTACAGAGATAATACCTATATAACCTTCGTGGCGGAAGAGGACAAGGAATTATAATAGCTGATCGTGTCGTGGTTATTTACGTGTTTTTGTTTATTAAAATTTCAGGGAGTCGGAGTGGCTGTTCGGCACGCCCGCGGGTCGGCGTCAGCTGCAGGACTCGGCCAGGTTCGGTAGACTGGTGGTCGCCGTACTGAGGAGAGGACACCTCTTCGAAAGCCTCGACGCCGTGAAGGACGAGTTAGCGCACTCAGCCAAGATGCTCGCCCCTTACGGCTTCAGCGGACAGGTTAGGATTATTTTAGACAAGTGACCATAATTGTGAAGGAAAACATCGTGAGGAAACCTGCATTCGTCTAATTTCATAGATATTCTGCCACATGTGTACTCCTCCAAGCCGCATTGGAGCAGCGTGGTGAAATATGTTCCAATCCTTCTCCTCAAAGGGCCCTTACCCCAACAGTAGGAACTTAAAATGCTGTTGATGATGATTGATAATGACCATAATTTAATGTTGTGACCACTAGTTTTTGTACACCGTCCATGCCACCAGCCATGAGATCTAAGATTTTATCATTGTGCCAGTACTGACCACTGGCCCATGAAGCCTTCAAGTTGGATCAAAGAAGAGCCAACCCAAAAATCTTAGGCAATTAAATGAATATAGATAAAGTTTGTATGAAAGCACTAGTGACGTGCTTCCGGCGCGCAGATCCCGTTCGTGTCGCTCCATAGTCAGCCAGCTCAAATATGTCAGGCAGTTACAGCCAGTATAGCTAAAGGTTGCGGTGGCAGATCCCGTTCCTGTCGCTGGGCAGCGCGGTGGGGCGGCGCGTGCGCGTGCGCGCGGGCCGCTCGGCCGTGTCGGGCGAGTTCGTGGTGGAGGACGTGGACGTGGACGGCGCCGCGCACCGCCGACTCGTGTTCCTCGCCAACCAGTTCCTCGTGCAGTCCGAGGCCAGGCTCAAGACCGGTGAGAACGTGTGACGTCACTACATATGACTCATGATTGCCCGTTGGTCTAGTGGTTCGATAAAGCCTCAAATCCTGTGCATAAGACTGATGATTGCCCTGTTGGTCTAGTGGTTAGATAAAGCCTCAAATCCTGAGGTGTTCTGTTCTAGCATCTGAATCTGATCCTGGAAACTACCGACCCCTTTCTGTTTTGCAAGTTGTATCTAAAGTGTTTTAAAATATATTCACCAGTATCAACAGCAATATGGTATTTGTAAATGTTCAAATATCTTGTAAGCTTTCAAATGGCTTGAATCTTATGTAAAAAAACAGATGGAATTGAAAGTGCTAATTTAACAACAAAATATTACCTGGTGGAATACTTCACAGCTATAAGTTAGGGCATTTTTTATTTTGTAAGTATGATATCAGTAATTTTGAATGATATTTTAGAAATTTTAATAGATATCGAGTTCTATGTACACGTTTATCGTGTATGTATTTGTGTTTAGATGATTTAATTAATATTTACGAAGAAATGTTAGGATCTGATTTATTAATTCTTCTCTCTTATATATTTGAAACAGTGCTAGACGCTTTGTACAGCGTCACCTACGCTAACGCGCTTGTAGATTTACGAAAATAACATTAACTAATTAAATATTACTTTTTATACTTACTGAACTGTTACGAAATATAAATTCAACAAAATCTCTCTACCCTGGACTTCACATTTTAACAAATTTTGTAAATATATCTACTAGTTTCCTCCCGCAGCTTCACTCGTTTTATGATAAATGACCGACAGGTTTTAGGCGTAAAAAAAATGCCGTTGTCCTTCTCAAGCTTGCCTCACACTAAATTTAATTAATTCAATGGTGTTGTCTTAAATTTTCGCGATGATTACACATTTAAATAAAACTATTTATAACGGATGAATCGCGTATATTAATTATTTTTAAACATCCCGACGTTTCGAGCACTTTGCAGTGTTCGTGGTCACGGGCAGACTAAGATGACATTTGTCTATTTGAAGAACAAAGGAAATATTATTAACAACTACCGCCAACGATTTCTCAATTGATATCTTGAGTAACGTTCCGGTTGCACGCAGAAGGCACTAACTGTATCTTTAGGTCTTGCAGTCTGTTGGATTTG
Organism: Vanessa cardui; assembly: GCF_905220365.1. NCBI lineage: Eukaryota > Metazoa > Arthropoda > Insecta > Lepidoptera > Nymphalidae > Vanessa > Vanessa cardui. The sequence continues at coordinate 1,763,215 of NC_061129.1, forward strand.
GGATTTTAAATTTTTAATAAGTGGATCCCAGGTGTTAGAAAGTCTCCAACCATCTTCTCTATTGAAGTTCGGATGTTTTTGAATTTCAATAGCCTCGCGTATCATTCTAGGAATGAATCTGTGTTCTCTAGCGAGGATCTGTGGTTTATCAAATCGGATAAAATGGTTAGGTTTATCCAGAGCATGTTCACAGACTGCAGACTTAGAAGAACGCCTATTTTTGACATCTCCTATATGTTCCTTGACCCTGGTACCGATACTTCTCTTTGTTTGGCCTATGTAAGATAAACCACACTCACATTCGAGTTTATATACTCCTGCAGTTTGTAAAGGAATATTACTCTTGATAGGTCTCAAGAACTGGCTCACTTTCTTATGAGGCTTGTAAACGGTTTTAATTGAAGCTCGCTTCAAGATGTTGCCAATCCTGTCTGTAACTCCCTTCACATATGGTAGAAATGCAGGTTGTCGCTCAACTGTGGGTGGCTTGATACGGCTTCTGCGATGCTGGCGAGGCACGGGCAGCTTGTTCTGGTGGAGTGCAAGCTTGACCTGACGTAGCTCGTCCTCTAGGTGTTCAGCATCGCAGAGATGGTGGGCTCTCTGAAACAAAGATTTGCCAACGGTAGCTAACTGGCTAGGGTGGTGGTGCGAGTCACCATTGAGGTATTTGTTGGTGTGTGTGGGTTTCCTATAAACTGTGTGACTTAATGTATTGTCAGGATTCTTGATAATAAGGATGTCAAGGAAAGCTAAAGAATTATTTGCCTCTAATTCCATAGTAAATTGAATGTTTTTATTTATAGAATTAAGATGTACTAAAAATGCAGATGTCAGATCACTAGGTAATATTGTGAAAGTGTCATCTACGTACCGTTTATAAAACCTAGGTGTTATAGGTCCGGAGCGAAGAGCCCTCTCCTCCAGGTCTTCCATGAATAAATCGGCGACCACGGGGGATACTGGAGAACCCATGGCTACCCCGTCAACTTGTACATAGAATTCATCATTCCACAATAAATAACCAGATGTGAGGCAGTGATGTAACAGCTCTGCATATTCAATAGGCATGTTGTGTGTCTGTAGTTTCCTCTTGACAATTTCGATGCAGTCTTGTATGGGTAAGCAGGTAAACAATGACTGGACATCAAAACTAACCATTGTCTCGTTGTTGGTTAATTTAAGGTCTTTGATTTCACCAACAAACTGGTAAGAATCCTTGACATACGCCGCAGTGTGTCCTCGGAGGGGTGATAGTGTCCTTGCTATGTGTTGAGCCAATCTATATGTTGGTGTATCGATTTGGCTTACAATAGGACGCAGCGGAGCACCAGTTTTGTGGATCTTAGGTAACCCATACAGTTTTGGAGGCTTTGCACATGTAGGCACGAGTGATTTTTTTATCCAGATTTAGTTTTTCTTGATGTTTTGATATTAATGCGGATGTCTTTTTAAGAATGTTATTAGTAGGGTCTTTAGTTACTTTTTTATAAGTTTTTACATCCGATAAAATCGCGGAAATTTTCTGGTTATAATCACACGTATCCATCACAACGGTCGCGTTTCCCTTATCTGCTCGGAGGACTGTAATGTCTTTATTGTTGCGTAAGTTCTTCAGTGCAATAGATTCATCACGAGTAAGGTTTCTTTTCGGTGGCCGGCTTCGACGTAAAACACTGGAAATGTCCTGTCGAATAGCTTCCGAGTCTTCCTTTGTGATGTTATTTTTGAAAAGACACTCCTCTACATTGCAAATAATGTCTTCAAACGGTATTTTGGATGGAGCCGGTGCAAAATTTAGGCCTTTGTTTAACACCGCAATAGTCGATTCATCTAAACTTTGTTTTGACAGATTGACAAGTGACGTACGCGCAGGTTTTTGAATTTCCCCGGTGTTGCCATTATTGAAATTTTTATAATTTGATTTTACTCCGCTGAGTTTTTCGAACTTTTTGATTTGTTTTAATTTTAAGTTATTATATTTTGTAGCGGCTCGTTTATTAGTAAAATCGCAGCATTTTTGCCAATCTGTTTTTGATAATCGCGACTCGAGTTCTTTACTTAGGTTGTCAATTTGATCCGTTAACCGTCGCGCGTCAAATCGATGTTCTCGGATGAGTTGCAACAATAATTTCTTACTTGCCTGATTGAGTATTTTATCACCATGCTTTATGTCCTTCTTAGGTGCGATCCTTACACAAACCGGAATGAGATTATTATCACGGCATCTTTTCAGGAAGTTCATGGACGTTACGTATCGGGCATGTTTGACTTTTAGGTACTCCAACCGGCGAATTTGATTTGATGTTTCCAGTCCGTACTGGTTCACATAATGTTGTCTTAAATTTTCGCGATGATTACACATTTAAATAAAACTATTTATAACGGATGAATCGCGTATATTAATTATTTTTAAACATCCCGACGTTTCGAGCACTTTGCAGTGTTCGTGGTCACGGGCAGACTAAGATGACATTTGTCTATTTGAAGAACAAAGGAAATATTATTAACAACTACCGCCAACGATTTCTCAATTGATATCTTGAGTAACGTTCCGGTTGCACGCAGAAGGCACTAACTGTATCTTTAGGTCTTGCAGTCTGTTGGATTTGGGATTTTAAATTTTTAATAAGTGGATCCCAGGTGTTAGAAAGTCTCCAACCATCTTCTCTATTGAAGTTCGGATGTTTTTGAATTTCAATAGCCTCGCGTATCATTCTAGGAATGAATCTGTGTTCTCTAGCGAGGATCTGTGGTTTATCAAATCGGATAAAATGGTTAGGTTTATCCAGAGCATGTTCACAGACTGCAGACTTAGAAGAACGCCTATTTTTGACATCTCCTATATGTTCCTTGACCCTGGTACCGATACTTCTCTTTGTTTGGCCTATGTAAGATAAACCACACTCACATTCGAGTTTATATACTCCTGCAGTTTGTAAAGGAATATTACTCTTGATAGGTCTCAAGAACTGGCTCACTTTCTTATGAGGCTTGTAAACGGTTTTAATTGAAGCTCGCTTCAAGATGTTGCCAATCCTGTCTGTAACTCCCTTCACATATGGTAGAAATGCAGGTTGTCGCTCAACTGTGGGTGGCTTGATACGGCTTCTGCGATGCTGGCGAGGCACGGGCAGCTTGTTCTGGTGGAGTGCAAGCTTGACCTGACGTAGCTCGTCCTCTAGGTGTTCAGCATCGCAGAGATGGTGGGCTCTCTGAAACAAAGATTTGCCAACGGTAGCTAACTGGCTAGGGTGGTGGTGCGAGTCACCATTTTTAGTACATCTTAATTCTATAAATAAAAACATTCAATTTACTATGGAATTAGAGGCAAATAATTCTTTAGCTTTCCTTGACATCCTTATTATCAAGAATCCTGACAATACATTAAGTCACACAGTTTATAGGAAACCCACACACACCAACAAATACCTCAATGGTGACTCGCACCACCACCCTAGCCAGTTAGCTACCGTTGGCAAATCTTTGTTTCAGAGAGCCCACCATCTCTGCGATGCTGAACACCTAGAGGACGAGCTACGTCAGGTCAAGCTTGCACTCCACCAGAACAAGCTGCCCGTGCCTCGCCAGCATCGCAGAAGCCGTATCAAGCCACCCACAGTTGAGCGACAACCTGCATTTCTACCATATGTGAAGGGAGTTACAGACAGGATTGGCAACATCTTGAAGCGAGCTTCAATTAAAACCGTTTACAAGCCTCATAAGAAAGTGAGCCAGTTCTTGAGACCTATCAAGAGTAATATTCCTTTACAAACTGCAGGAGTATATAAACTCGAATGTGAGTGTGGTTTATCTTACATAGGCCAAACAAAGAGAAGTATCGGTACCAGGGTCAAGGAACATATAGGAGATGTCAAAAATAGGCGTTCTTCTAAGTCTGCAGTCTGTGAACATGCTCTGGATAAACCTAACCATTTTATCCGATTTGATAAACCACAGATCCTCGCTAGAGAACACAGATTCATTCCTAGAATGATACGCGAGGCTATTGAAATTCAAAAACATCCGAACTTCAATAGAGAAGATG